>NC_133647.1:109997164-110138789 GCF_009905375.1 Apium graveolens
TGACAGTACGTAAGAAAAAAATTTATCCTGTATTAACAAAATTTAGATAATGGTTCGGAAAAAGAAAAATGGTTTACTTGATATAAAAATAGGAAATGTAAACAGTTAAATGAAATGATTTTTTCTCACAGAATTTAAAGTACAAAAAGCTGTAAAACAATAAAGTAAAGGTAAATGCAGTAAAATTGTAAAGACTGAAATTTAAATAAAAGATAATTTGAAAAGTTCATTTTATATATCTAACACCAGCCTCAGGTGTGAATGCTTGATATACAAAAAGTCTCGCTCAAGTAGTCATGGCTGCAGCTACAAGTCAGGCTACTACTACACACATACATCACCCACTATACTATACTAGGCTGCATCTATGTACATCAGTCATCTACACTACATCTGTGTCCTGCAGTCAGAACCTCAAAACCCCGGCGGTATACGCCTCAACTCGTCTCGGAGTACCTGAACCACTATTTGTGCTAGACGGAAAACCCTATAAAACTCCGCAAATGAAGGCGGCCTATAACACCCTCCAAATCCGGGGTATAGATTTGGGGCATTATTAACAACAATTACCAACTATACCTGCACAAGCGGAATATTAATATAATAATTACCCCGAACTATCACTACTCAGGATCTTTTAAGGGTTGAGTTTGGAAACAAGAATCATGCACTACACTTTATTATAAACCCAACTAAATAAAACCTGTCTCAAGAACTCTCTTTATTACAAAACTTTATTCTATCTACAGTTTCACTACGCAATCTTTTATTCAAACTACACAAAACTTTTATTCAACCCAACATTACTACTTATCCTGCTACACCTGATCTGGCAATTCAAAGCTCTCTTCGGGAATAGGAAGGAACACTCTTGGTATAAGAGGGTCCCGCTGCTTGACTCGCTTCTTGACTATGCGGGTCCTGATGGGTTTCATTCTCTAACTTAACTATAAAACAATAGGAGTGACAATAAAAGAAATGAGCCAAAATTGCTCAACAAGCCTGCAACAATATATATATATATATTATAAAGAGAGAGAAATAAATGAACCAATAAGCTGCTGGTTTGAACAACCATCTGTATCTGTATATGATAATAATTTGCCAATGATGGCGAGTGCCAAATGAACAAGACTGGAAACAAGAACCAACATATGCACTATAATCTGCTGATCAGTCAGAATATAGTGCGGATCTATACCCAACTGCATAGACCCAACCAACATAAGGAGTACTCAGGCAACTATGGCCTATTAATTAATGGTCTGGGAAAAACCCAGCCTTTATAGTAACCATCCAGTCCAAGGCTGAGCATCCGGAACGATCGGTATGCTATTGATATATCCCAACACCAGGATATACCAGAATATATGTAGGGTAAAAGAATTGAAATATGAACAGGGAATTCAATAAATTAGGTAAATCAAGAATTGAAATGAAACTGGAACAAGTAATAATAAATGGACAAAAGTGCATATGAACAATGATTATCAAAGAGAATTGATATCATAAAAAAGAAATATAATTCACTATTCTGAATTTAGAATAGGGGAAAAACTTGCCTTGTGCGTACTTAACCTGGTTTAATTCACTGCCTTCTGACCCTAGCTTGCTCTGCCTTGTTAACACTGAACAAATCATGGAAATATAGGTGTTTAGATAACTTACTATATACGTGTATCTTGAATTGATATCACGCAACCTTATCAGTCTACCCATGCGTTTCTATCTGACTCGCATATATATACATATATTTACACAACACATTTATGCATATAATCACATATAACACGTAACACGTAAAGCACACAATTAATTTCTATATTTATAATTATTTTTAGAATCAATTCTGGGCTTATACCTGCATTACTAGTCTTATCTGATTTTATTATAATTTTTCGGGATTTATTCGGCTCAATGATATCCCTACTAGGACCTACGAACTATCAGTTATCACCAAACCACTCTTTTTCAGAATAAATTATAACTTACAACTATTTTTATTGGATTCGTCTCATTTTTCTGAGTTTAGGGGTCTTCGTTTCACTTAAATCGGACTAACGGTTGAATTGTTATGAATTAAACACTGATAATTCAATTTATTATTCAATATAGATAATTATTACAACCTTTTAAATCCTAAAATAATTTTTTAAATAATTATTTAATAAAAATCAAAGTCAAAAATAATTTTTTTATAATTTTTGGAGTTAAAACGAAGAAGTTACGATTTATTGAAAATTATGTGATTAATTATTGAAATAATTAATCACTTAATAAATAAATAACTAATAAATAATTAATAGATAATTATTTACTAATTTAAAATAATTAATCCCTAATTATTAGGATTAATCACAATTTATTACAAATATTTACAACTCATCGTTATTTATTTGATTAGATCGATTATTTACAAATAATCAATCAACTTAATTAACCGATACGCTATTTATCGAATAACTACGAATTACTCAAATTATAAACCAACTCAACGATTAATCACTCGTATAAATACGAGCTACACACTATTCTCGAATATTACCGAACTAATATATTATTATTGGAATTTAAACGATTCGTTAATCAATTAATTATCAGTATTTAATTATATGATACGAATAATTATTACGATATTCTTCGAATAACTATCGCTCGAATAATAATTTTAATTATCGAATCATTATTCGAATAAATACGAGTTACTCGTAATATTTAACTAATTATTGCATTATTAATCATATTATTTAATCCTTATTTATTAATTAATTACCTAATTATTAATTACCTAATTATCAATTAATTAGATAACTAATAAATAATTAAATAAATAATTAAATTCGAATTTCTAAATTACTAAAATAATTCTGAAATTATTAATTATATATTTTTTTTTTCAGAATTTAAAACTGATTTTTAATTGATTTTACAATTTAGTAAAAGCTAATTCCTAAATTATAAAATAAAAATAATTAATTAAATTCTAAAAACATAATTCAGGGAAAAGGATTGGGGGTTTTTGGATCGAAACCGGGTCGAACACCGGGTTGGAACCGGGTCGCACCCGGGTCGTCCAAGAACAACCCCTCACCCACACAACACCGGCGCCGTCACCGGTGATTTTCCGGTGAACGAATCCGGCGAACCCAGTCGGCTGACACACGAGTTTTGGCCTGGTTTCTCCCAGGAATTCAATCTGTCGCATCTCGTGTATCTTTCCCATCTTTCCCTGTCTCCCTCTATCACAGCTTCGCCACCAACCGAGCCGGAAACGGAAAAACGCGGCAGCGGCGGCGTCAAAATCCGGCGAGCTCGCAAACGGAAGCCAAACACAACGATTGTAAAAACGACACCCTACTCATTCGTAGTAACAGAAACAACAAACAATCATTCAAACTAAAAACCCGAATTCAAAAACGGGTTGAAAACTCAAAAACTCGAATCACAAATTCGGGAATAGAAAAATCAATTAAAAATACGTATAATCATCTACACAACCTGAGCAATCTATTCATATAACTCCCAGCAACCAAAACACAATGATTCACAAATACCCAATTTAGTTCAAGAACCCTAAAAAATCGAATTTAAATTCGAAGCTATAACACATGAAATTGATTACATAAATAGAAAGTAGAGATCAAGAGGATCGTTTTGGTTACTCACATGATTGAATTGGACAACAGAATCACGATCAAAATCCGGTTTGATTCTCTGCCCTGTTCTTCACCCACAAACCCTAATTCTTAATTTTCTGAATTTTCTGATTTTTTTATGATTAATTAACTAATTAATTAACAGTAAATCAACTATTTATATTTATGAAAATAATACCCCTAAATAAAATTAAGGGGCTAATTATACTCCTAATAAAAATATTTGGCCCCAATTTTTATAATTTTTGGGTATTAATATTGAATTTTTAAATATCCAATAAATGCAAAATAAATACTAAAATTCCCAAAAATTGCGAATATTACAAAAATGCAAAGAAAAATGATATATGATAATTTCATGATCATATAAAAATAAAAATGTGATTTTTGTGGGGCTTTTGGTACCCGAAGGGGTCCGGAAAAAATCGTTTTTCGCGAAAAAGGTCAATTTGTAAAACGTCTAAGGGTTCAGAATAGCGATACGGTATAGGGCATTTTTGGCAAAATAGGGCCAATGATTTTGTTTGAAATACGGGCTTTTAAAACATAGTTTTGAGCTGTACAGGTTTTGATATAATATATATAACTGACGATAGCACGCTCAATAAATATCCAAAACACGTTTGGATCAAAACAACCAACACATAACACATAGCAGTTAGGGTTCAACGACTTAACACATTTAATCACATAATAATACACATAATTTATTATTATTATAATATAATACAAGCGTAATTCCTCGGTCGTTACATTCTCCCCCCCTTAACAAGATTCTGTCCTCAGAATCTAATTATGCAAATAACTGAGGATAATTTTCTAGCATTTCACTTTCAAGCTCCCAGGTTGATTCTTCAACCACTGGGTTTCTCCATAAAACTCTCACTAATGACACAGACTTATTTCTTAATACCCTCTCTTGCCTATCTAGAATTCTTATTGGTTGTTCTACATATGACAAATCTGCCTGAAGTTCTACTGGTTCATACTCTATTACATGCCTTGTATCAGGATTATACCTCTTAAGCATAGATACATGAAATACGTTGTGAATGTGCTGCATATGGGGTGGTAGAGCTAACTCGTACGCAACCTTCCCAATTTTCTTCAAAATCTCAAATGGTCCAACGTATCGTGGCTTCAATTTCCCTTTATTGCCAAATCTAGTCAATCCTTTCCATGGCGATATTTTGAGCAATACGTGTTCTCCTTCCTGATAGTCCATATCCTTTCTGGCTTGGTTTGCATATCTGCTTTGTCTGTTTTGTGCTGCCTCGATTCATTTTCGAATAAGATTAATCTTTTCTTTTGTCTGCTGAATTAATTCTGGACCCAAAATCTTGCGTTCTCCAACTTCATCCCAGTGCACGGGTGATCTGCATTTCCTCCCATATAATGCTTCATACGGTGGCATTCCAATACTGGCGTGATAGCTATTATTATAAGAAAATTCCACTAGGGGTAAATGTTCATCCCAACTGCCTTCAAAATCGATCGCACAAACTCGTAGCATGTCTTCAATCGTTTGAATTGTCCTTTCACTTTGGTCGTCAGTTTGCGGATGATAAGCTGTACTCATATTCAACTTCGTTCCTAGACATTCTTGGAATTGTCTCCAAAATCTTGAATTGAAACGAGGATCTCGATCCGATACAATTGATACTGGTACTCCATGACGCATCACAATTTCTTTGAGATACATGTGCACTAATTTGTCGAGCGAAAATCTTTCATTAATTGGTAGAAAATGTGCCGACTTCGTAAGTCTGTCAATAATTACCCATATCGCATCATGATTTGCCCTAGTCCTCGGTAGTCCTACCACAAAATCCATCGCTAGATGTTCCCATTTCCATTCTGGAATGTCTAATGGTTGCAATAACCCACTCGGACGTTGGTGTTCTGCTTTAACTCGCTGGCATGTGTAGCATTTACTCACCCATTCTGCTATCTCCTTTTTCATATTCGGCCACCAAAAGTTTTCCTTCAAATCGCGATACATTTTCGTGCTTCCTGGATGAATGGAATACTTCGAATTGTGCGCATCTCGCATAATTTCTTCTTTTAATTCTGCCACGTTAGGGATCCAGATTCTTGACGCAAAACGTAAAATTCCTTCATTATCTTTCTGAGTTGTAATCTCTTCTCCTGTTAAGTTGTCGTCTTGACTCATCACTTCTTCTTGACAACGGCGAATCTTTTCCAGCAATTCTGGTTGGAAAGTCATAGCGTAGATAGTTTCTGCAGATTCATTAGGAATACGAATTTCGATTTCCAATTTGTCGAATTCCCTGGCCAATTCTTCGCATGAAGTCAACCGATTCAATCTTTCTTTTCTGCTTAGCGCATCTGCTACAACATTTGCTTTTCCTGGATGATAACTGATTGTAACATCGTAATCTTTAATCAATTCCAGCCATCGACGTTGTCGCATGTTTAGTTCCTTTTGCGTGAAGATATACTTCAGACTTTTATGATCCGTGTAGATTTCACATTTTTCACCGTACAGATAATGTCTCCAAAGCTTTAATGTAAAAACAATTGCTGCCAATTCCAGATCATGCGTAGGATATTTCTGTTCATGAGGTTTAAGTTGTCTCGACGCATATGCAATGACGTTACCATGTTGCATCAACACACATCCTAAACCACGATATGAAGCGTCACTGTAAATAACAAAATTTCCTTGCTCGTCTGGCAGTACTAATACTGGTGCCGTCACCAACCGATTCTTCAACTCTTGAAAACTTTCTTCACACTTACTATTCCATTCGAACTTTTCACTTTGTCGAGTTAACTTGGTCAGCGGTGTAGCTATCTTCGCAAAATCTTTGACAAATCTTCGATAATATCCTGCCAAACCTAAGAAACTTCGAACCTCTGTCGGCGTCTTTGGTCTTTCCCAATTCAACACAGCTTCAATCTTTGCTGGATCAACTTGAATGCCTTCTCTGCTGATGATGTGCCCTAAAAACTGCACTTCTTTCAACCAAAATTCGCATTTGGAAAATTTTGCATAAAGCTGCTCCTTCCATAATATTTCCAATGTCGTTCTTAAATGCGCTGCATGCTCTTCTTTCATTTTTGAATAGATCAAGATGTCATCAATAAATATAATGATAAACTTATCCAAATACTTCTTGAATATTCGATTCATCAAATCCATAAACGCTGCAGGTGCATTCGTCAATCCAAAAGCCATGACAAGAAATTCATAGTGTCCGTACCTTGTTCTAAACGCTGTCTTTGGAATATCTTCGGCCTTGATCTTTAACTGATGATAGCCTGATCGTAAGTCGATTTTCGAAAACCATGCTGCTCTTTTTAGTTGATCAAATAAATCATCAATGCGAGGTAAAGGATATTTATTCTTGATAGTTAACTTGTTCAGCTCACGATAATCAATACACAGTCGCATACTACCATCCTTCTTTTTCACGAACAATACTGGCGCACCCCATGGGGATACACTTGGCCTTATAATTCCTTTGTCAAGAAGTTCTTGCACCTGCTTTGCTAATTCCCTCATTTCAACAGGTGCCATTCGATATGGAGCTTTCGAAATTGGTTCAGTCCCTGGCGTCAAGTCAATAGTGAATTCGATTTCTCGATCTGGTGGAAGTCCTGGTAATTCGTCCGGAAAAACATCAAGAAATTCACAAACTACAGGAATATCTTCAATCTTCAAATTTCCCTTATCAACATCCCGTACATAGGCTAAATAAGCTTGACATCCTTGACGTAGCAATCTTCTCGTCTGCATTATTGATAGGAATTTCTGCTTTTGCTTCTCACCTTTAAATATTACCGTTTCATTTTCTTCAGTTTGCAATTTCACTCTCTTATTCGCACAGTCAATTTGAGCATTATTACTAGACAGCCAATCCATTCCTAAAATAATATCAAACTCCCCTAACCTAAAAGGTATCAAATCAACTGAAAAATGACATCTCCCTATCTCAATATCACAGCTCGGACATACTCGATCTACTGCAACCTGATCATTATTCGCTAATTTTATGACTAACACTTCATCCAACCACTGAATCTCACAATCTATCTTAGAGATAAAGGCTTCAGAAATAAAAGATCTAGTAGCTCCTGAATCAATCAATACTAAAGCATTTACGGAATTTAGAGGAAGTGTACCTGCAACCACATTCGGACTCTGTACCGCTTCCTTCATTGACATGTTGAAAGTCCTTGCTCTGGGTTGATTTTGCTGTGGTAGTGGAGGTGGAGGTAATGCTAAAATTCTTGGAATACTGGCAGCCATTGCAATTCCTCTGCAGTCTTTGGCGATATGTCCTTTTCTCCCACATTGGAAACAAGTAACTTCTGCCTTTCCCATTGGACATTCTCCACAATAGTGTCCCCTTTGCTTGCACTTGAAACACGTAACATTTAGCTTGTTGCAAACTCCTGTATGCTTTCTACCACACGTTCTGCAATCAGGTATAGGCGGTCGAATAAGCCTTTGCTGAGTTGGGGCAGGTAGTCGATTTCCCATCCTCTGATTGTTCTGCTCTGGCCTTTTGAAATTTACTTTTCCCCGAGCTTGAAATCCCGGCCTTTTGTTGAAACGATTCTGAAAATTTCCTGGTCCTTTCTCTTTCTGAGCTGCTTCGCTTTCTCCTTCAATAATCATAGCCTTCTGAACAACAGCCGTATAAGTTGTCAATTCAAACACAGCTACCCTGCTACGAATCCATGGTTTCAGTCCTTGCTGAAATCTCTTGGCCCGCTTTTCGTCCATATCCACCTGCTCTGGAACAAACCTTGCCAATTAAGTAAACTTGGTTTCATAATCCGCAACCGATAAGTTGTCTTGTTTCAGCTCCAGGAACTTGATCTCCATCTGGTTCTTCATAAAACGAGGAAAATATTTCTCCAAGAAAAGATCAGTGAATCTGTTCCAGGTCACCACACCTTCTTCCAAAGCTTTCTTTGATTCCCACCAGTAATTAGCTTCACCTTTTAGAAAATAGCTAGCGAAATCTGTCTTCTGCTCTTCCTCAACCTTTACCAACGAAAAAGCCTTTTCCATCTCTTTCAGCCAAGCTCTCGCTTTTGTAGGATCTGTGGAACCCATAAATTCCGGTGGCTTCACCGACTGAAATTGCTTGAAAGTAGTCGTAGGTGCTGCTGGTGGTATTTGATGTCCTGGATGAGCGGCTTGCTGTAACATCTGTTGCTGGAACTGCTGTTGCTGCTGCTGCATTTGTTGTTGTATCATCAACATCTGCTGTTGCATGAGATTAAACATCTGATCCATCTGTTTATTATTGTTTTGGCCCTCGGTGTTTCCATTCGATGAGTCGGGCTGCGCTTTTCTCTTAGGTGCCATTTTTCTGGTAAATAAATAATGGATCTTATTTAATAACAGTATATTAAACATATATTAAAACAGTCGATTCGAGAAATAAAATAACTTATTAAATAACTGAATAGATAAAACAGTATGATATGTTAAAAAATTTTTTTTTTTTTTTTTTACAACATGGTCGTGAATAAAACTACATTTGTAAATATGCAATGGTACTGAAATAAATGTAAATGCTTAAATGAATGGAAATAAAATAAAGAAAACGTGCAAAAGATTATCTCATATATATATATATATAGGTAGAACACCAGCTACAGGTGTCAGTGCTTGATACAAAAACCTATGATATAACAGTCGTACTGCTACTACTATCAGTCAGAGTCAGTAGCTACACTCATACAAACTAGTCATACAATACTATGCTGCCTCTATCTGCAAAATATATATAATACAACACTCATCGATCTGCTGGTCTCAAAATCCTGGTGGTACGTGGCTCAACTCCTCCTGCACTGCCTCTAGCACTGCCTCGGTAAGTCCCAATGCTCTGCGATATGCTGTCTCCGCACTAAGATCCTGCTGTCTCAAATCAGTAAGCTGCTGCGAACTAACCCGGTGAATATGATGTAGTCTCTCTCTCAGTATATAATCCGGTCGTAATGCTCTGACAGGACCATCCGTCTGTGTCTCATACAATCCAAGGATCTCTCTACACTGGTTCTGCCATCTAATCCTCTCCTCCCTCTCTGCCTGAAAGCGCTGGTAAGTCACGGTATGATGCTCATGAAGATCAGTGCTGGAACCTCGAGAAGGTAATGGTCCATCTACCACGATCTCATCTATAAACTCCGGCTGAGGAAACTGATAAACTCCTGGAACAGGTGCATAAATGGCTAATGGGGCAGGAAATAAGACAGGCTGCTCCATAGGCGCATACACAGGCGGCTCTGCCTCTGGCTCCATCGGTGGCATCTCTGGAATCTCGACTGGTGGCATAGGAATCTGAGGCTCTAAATCCTCCCACTGCGGAAGATCAACCATATCAGGAATATCAAACATCGGAAACTCTAATGGTGGAATATCTGGTATCTCTGGCTCAACGTATGGAAAATAATCTGTAAAACCTGGTACCTCCGGGGGAAGTGGTATCTCTGGTGCTGGCTCAGGTGGCAATGGAGGTAAGATCTGCTCTGACACTGGGGCTACTACCGGTGCATCCACTGGATCTGTCTCGGTCCTCTCCGTAGATGATGATAAAGAAGCCATCTAATATACATAAAAATAATAACACAAAACAATCAAATCACAATCCTATAACTCATAACTTCTAATCACATAGACAAACAATCCTAACACTCTTACTCTCATCCTATCTTATTTTCCTATCTTATCTTAACCCTAACATTCTTGTTTTCCAAGGTCAATCCTAAGCTCTGATGCCAACTATAACACCCTCCAAATCCGGGGTATAGATTTGGGGCATTATTAACAACAATTACCAACTATACCTGCACAAGCGGAATATTAATATAATAATTACCCCGAACTATCACTACTCAGGATCTTTTAAGGGTTGAGTTTGGAAACAAGAATCATGCACTACACTTTATTACAAACCCAACTAAATAAAACCTGTCTCAAGAACTCTCTTTATTACAAAACTTTATTCTATCTACAGTTTCACTACGCAATCTTTTATTCAAACTACACAAAACTTTTATTCAACCCAACATTACTACTTATCCTGCTACACCTGATCTGGCAATTCAAAGCTCTCTTCGGGAATAGGAAGGAACACTCTTGGTATAAGAGGGTCCCGCTGCTTGACTCGCTTCTTGACTATGCGGGTCCTGATGGGTTTCATTCTCTAACTTAACTGTAAAACAATAGGAGTGACAATAAAAGAAATGAGCCAAAATTGCTCAACAAGCCTGCAACAATATATATATATATATTATAAAGAGAGAGAAATAAATGAACCAATAAGCTGCTGGTTTGAACAACCATCTGTATCTGTATATGATAATAATTTGCCAATGATGGCGAGTGCCAAATGAACAAGACTGGAAACAAGAACCAACATATGCACTATAATCTGCTGATCAGTCAGAATATAGTGCGGATCTATACCCAACTGCATAGACCCAACCAACATAAGGAGTACTCAGGCAACTATGGCCTATTAATTAATGGTCTGGGAAAAACCCAGCCTTTATAGTAACCATCCAGTCCAAGGCTGAGCATCCGGAACAATCGGTATGCTATTGATATATCCCAACACCAGGATATACCAGAATATATGTAGGGTAAAAGAATTGAAATATGAACAGGGAATTCAATAAATTAGGTAAATCAAGAATTGAAATGAAACTGGAACAAGTAATAATAAATGGACAACAGTGCATATGAACAATGATTATCAAAGAGAATTGATATGATAGAAAAGAAATATAATTCACTATTCTGAATTTAGAATAGGGGAAAAACTTGCCTTGTGCGTACTTAACCTGGTTTAATTCACTGCCTTCTGACCCTAGCTTGCTCTGCCTTGTTAACACTGAACAAATCATGGAAATATAGGTGTTTAGATAACTTACTATATACGTGTATCTTGAATTGATATCACGCAACCTTATCAGTCTACCCATGCGTTTCTATCTGACTCGCATATATATACATATATTTACACAACACATTTATGCATATAATCACATATAACACGTAACACGTAAAGCACACAATTAATTTCTATATTTATAATTATTTTTAGAATCAATTCTGGGCTTATACCTGCATTACTAGTCTTATCTGATTTTATTACAATTTTTCGGGATTTATTCGGCTCAATGATATCCCTACTAGGACCTACGAACTATCAGTTATCACCAAACCACTCTTTTTCAGAATAAATTATAACTTACAACTATTTTTATTGGATTCGTCTCATTTTTCTGAGTCTAGGGGTCTTCGTTTCACTTAAATCGGACTAACGGTTGAATTGTTATGAATTAAACACTGATAATTCAATTTATTATTCAATATAGATAATTATTACAACCTTTTAAATCCTAAAATAATTTTTTAAATAATTATTTAATAAAAATCAAAGTCAAAAATAATTTTTTTATAATTTTTGGAGTTAAAACGAAGAAGTTACGATTTATTGAAAATTATGTGATTAATTATTGAAATAATTAATCACTTAATAAATAAATAACTAATAAATAATTAATAGATAATTATTTACTAATTTAAAATAATTAATCCCTAATTATTAGGATTAATCACAATTTATTACAAATATTTACAACTCATCGTTATTTATTTGATTAGATCGATTATTTACAAATAATCAATCAACTTAATTAACCGATACGCTATTTATCGAATAACTACGAATTACTCAAATTATAAACCAACTCAACGATTAATCACTCGTATAAATACGAGCTACACACTATTCTCGAATATTACCGAACTAATATATTATTATTGGAATTTAAACGATTCGTTAATCAATTAATTATCAGTATTTAATTATATGATACGAATAATTATTACGATATTCTTCGAATAACTATCGCTCGAATAATAATTTTAATTATCGAATCATTATTCGAATAAATACGAGTTACTCGTAATATTTAACTAATTATTGCATTATTAATCATATTATTTAATCCTTATTTATTAATTAATTACCTAATTATTAATTACCTAATTATCAATTAATTAGATAACTAATAAATAATTAAATAAATAATTAAATTCGAATTTCTAAATTACTAAAATAATTCTGAAATTATTAATTATATATTTTTTTTTTCAGAATTTAAAACTGATTTTTAATTGATTTTACAATTTAGTAAAAGCTAATTCCTAAATTATAAAATAAAAATAATTAATTAAATTCTAAAAACATAATTCAGGGAAAAGGATTGGGGGTTTTTGGATCGAAACCGGGTCGAACACCGGGTTGGAACCGGGTCGCACCCGGGTCGTCCAAGAACAACCCCTCACCCACACAACACCGGCGCCGTCACCGGTGATTTTCCGGTGAACGAATCCGGCGAACCCAGTCGGCTGACACACGAGTTTTGGCCTGGTTTCTCCCACGAATTCAATCCGTAGCATCTCGTGTGTCTTTCCCATCTTTCCCTGTCTCCCTCTATCACAGCTTCGCTACCAACCGAGCCGGAAACGGAAAAACGCGGCGGCGGCGGCGTCAAAATCCGGCGAGCTCGCAAACAGAAGCCAAACACAACGATTCTGGTACCAATCGATTGTAAAAACGACACCCTACTCATTCGTAGTAACATAAACAACAAACAATCATTCAAACTAAAAACCCGAATTCAAAAACGGGTTGAAAACTCAAAAACTCGAATCACAAATTCGGGAATAGAAAAATCAATTAAAAATACGTATAATCATCTACACAACCTGAGCAATCTATTCATATAACTCCCAGCAACCAAAACACAATGATTCACAAATACCCAATTTAGTTCAAGAACCCTAAAAAATCGAATTTAAATTCGAAGCTATAACACATGAAATTGATTACATAAATAGAAAGTAGAGATCAAGAGGATCGTTTTGGTTACTCACATGATTGAATTGGACAACAGAATCACGATCAAAATCCGGTTTGATTCTCTGCCCTGTTCTTCACCCACAAACCCTAATTCTTAATTTTCTGAATTTTCTGATTTTTTTATGATTAATTAACTAATTAATTAACAGTAAATCAACTATTTATATTTATGAAAATAATACCCCTAAATAAAATTAAGGGGCTAATTATACTCCTAATAAAAATATTTGGCCCCAATTTTTATAATTTTTGGGTATTAATATTGAATTTTTAAATATCCAATAAATGCAAAATAAATACTAAAATTCCCAAAAATTGTGAATATTACAAAAATGCAAAGAAAAATGATATATGATAATTTCATGATCATATAAAAATAAAAATGTGATTTTTGTGGGGCTTTTGGTACCCGAAGGGGTCCGGAAAAAATCGTTTTTCGCGAAAAAGGTCAATTTGTAAAACGTCTAAGGGTTCAGAATAGCGATACGGTATAGGGCATTTTTGGCAAAATAGGGCCAATGATTTTGTTTGAAATACGGGCTTTTAAAACATAGTTTTGAGCTGTACAGGTTTTGATATAATATATATAACTGACGATAGCACGCTCAATAAATATCCAAAACACGTTTGGATCAAAACAACCAACACATAACACATAGCAGTTAGGGTTCAACGACTTAACACATTTAATCACATAATAAAACACATAATTTATTATTATTATAATATAATACAAGCGTAATTCCTCGGTCGTTACACGGCCCGTCGTGTGTCAGAGCATCTAACTCAAATGTAGCACTCATCAGGGTAGACTGTAACCTCTGCCTCATCTTATAATCTGGCTATAGTGCGGCTAATGGTCATCGGTCTTTCTGATCAAATAAATGCATAATCTCTCTACACTGAGCTCTCCAATACTCGGCATCCTCTCTCATAACATTGTAATCATGATATGGTACCATGTATGGTTGTGCAACATGACCTACTGACTCCTGCGACAGAACCCTATGCATCCCTGCAGCACCCTGCTGTGGTAATCCCAACTGTAACTCTACCTCATGTTCACCCATACCCTCAACTGGAACCATCTGGAATATTTCTGGCTCTGGAGCATGTATTTGAATAGGAGGTAACACTGCTGGTGGTGGAAGCTCTGGCTCCATCTCTGGCATAAACTGATGATCTACTAAAAGGGGATGTGGAAGCATCGGCTCAAAGAACCCTAGTGGATCAAACATCTCTAATGGATTAGGAATTAAATTTGGCATTAGTGGTGCTGGCTCCTGGGGCAATGGTGGAGGAGGTGGAAGAGGTGGAAACATATACTCAGACACTGGTGGAATAACTGGTGCAACTGGTCCTGTAACTGTCCTCTCAGAAGAACCTGAATAATCTGACGACGCCATCTAATAATATATCAAAAAAAGAAGAAAGGTCACTAAATGATTCTAGAACTTATACTTCCCTATTCTAATCTGATCTAAATCCTAACACTACTCTTCCTATTTGACTATTTCTATCCTATGTGATCTCCCTATCTTATCGTAACCCTAATGTTCTTGTTTTCAGGGACCAAACCTACAACTCTGATGCAAAACCTGTAACGCCCTCCATACCCGGGGTATAAGTCTGGGGGTTACTAGCTAATCACCAAACCTGTACAATCTGAATAACAATAATAATGTAATGTATCCAAACCCCTTTAACACTAACTATGAAAATAAGAACCACTAACTACTTTATTACGAACCAAATTTAAAATCTTACAAACTCTCTTTATTACAAACCATTGTCTAACCAGTTTTAAACTAAATTTATCTTTTATTCAAACTCACACACTAACCATCTATACTCCACCTGTTCGGGAAACTCAAAGCTTTCTTCCTGGATTGGGATCAACACCTTGGGTATGAGAGGATCCCGAGGCTTGACCAGCTTCTTTACCACTCAAGTCCTGATGGGTTTCATGTTCCTTCTTAACTGAAAATAATAAGGTGAATAACAACAAAATGGGTTGAGCCAAAAATTGCTCAATAAGTCCGCAAAATATAAACAGTGTTACAGCAGTTTAAATGAATCGGTAATCTGGGTATATCTGCAAAGATATAAGAAGGCCACTGCTGGCGAATACAAACTAACTAAACTGGACACAAGTTCGCATTTATACCCTGCTGATCAGCCAGGATATAATGCAGATCTATATATCCTTATATAGATCCAGTCGAGCACCTAGGCTCTACGGCCCATCTCAAGGATCCGGTCATGTCTCGGTCCTTAGGATCAACTAAAACTTAATCCCAAAACATCACTATCCAGTCCATAGAGTTGCAACCGGTACTATTGGTATACTTTGATATATTCTAATCACCAGAATATACCAATGTGTATGTGTAACAATTAGGATTTGAATAAGGAATTCAAAGAAAAAGGAGAAATCAAGAATCGAAATGAAATATGAACAAGTGAATAGCAATGGTGTATCAGTGTTTATGATAAGAATCAAAAGAGTGCAAGCGTGATATGAATCTGAAGAAATATTAATATTCTGGAATTAGAATAAGGGAAAAACTTGCCTTCTCCGCGATTTACTCCAAATATTTCACCTTTGTCTATCACCGGATCAATCTGCCTTGCTGGCTTGGCTTTTGCTGGAGAAATAGACTACTTTAGTCATTTCATACTTCAATTATGTCTCAAACCGACTTCACGTCCTTCCGATTGTCTACCCATGCGCGTATTATTAACTCATATATTATTTATTAACAAGCAAAATTTGATTAACCACATAATACACATAACCACATAAGCCACATAATCATTTTTATGGTTAAAATAATTTTTAGAATCAAAATCGACTCGATGTTCGCTTAACTGATCATTATCTCACTCGTTTCCTATTTTTCGGGATTTATTGGACTCGTCTCTGCACGGGATTCGGCTTATAATCGGATAAATATCAAAGGTCACCTAATTTCTTGATGAAATTAGGTCTAATTAATATCAATTAAATGCAGATAAATCAATTTATTATTCAATATAAATAATTATTACTAATTACTAAACCCTAAAATAATTTTTAAATAATTATTTAAGAAAAATCAGAACTAAAAATGATTTTTCTATAATTTTTGGAATTAAAATGAATTTATTATGATTTATTTAAAATTATTTGATTAAATATCAAAATAATTAATCATTTTTAAATAATAAATAAATAATAAATAATTTAGAAAATAATTAAATCTGATTTTTAGAAAATATTTCAGAATTATTTATAATATAAATCAATTAATTAATTATTTAATTAATCAATTTATAAAAATAAATAAAACTGATTTTATAATTAAAATTAAATAAAAATATAAATATTTCCAGAAACATTTGTCAGAAAATCAATTCTGACAAAAACAGATCAAACCCGGGTTGCAAACCAGGTTGCAACCGGGTCAACAAGAATAGTAAATGGGTCGAGATGAACCCAGAATCCGACGAGGATTCCGGTCACCAACCTGTTTTCCGACCAGCCTAATTACCCCTCAATTCAACTCCGTTTTGCTCTGTTTTTGTGTCAATTTCATTTGAAATCAATACAGCAATTCAACCACAGCAATCACATCAAAGAATCATTCCTAGAACATCATCTCCGGTGAAAACGATCCAACCCCGACGAACTTTTCCAGATTCCTTTGAAGTCATTTTCAGGCCAAATCACGGATCGTTTGTACTTGTTTTTACCGGAATCGATTCCAAATTTAGTTCTAAACATTATCTAATCATCAACATCATCTAATAACCCTCGGGCTAAGTTCTCCGATCAATCCAACTTAAAGTCTGGCCAAAATCCGATTTCACTAATTCGTACATAAAAATTCACGTTTTATATATCAAAATAAAGCTTATAACATGTAAAATTAAAGCCCTACACTATATATAACCTCAGCCTTCTCTAAAATCAAACATGATCAACCAAAAATTTTCATAAACCCTAGATATAGTACTATCAATTCGAGCTATCGTTAGTAAAATTAATTATCAGAAATCATCAAACAAAGCTATTCATAACATCAATTTCAACAAATAACCCCAGAATCAAAAAGTACCAAATCGGGTATAAACCCTAGAAATGTAAAATCAAAAATATCAAATCAAAAGTTAAAATTGATGGCAGAAACTGTAACACCCCCAAATCCGGGGTCGGGGATCCGGGTTGTCATGAGTTCCATTTCCCTTAATAATACTTAATCTTAATAATCAACCAACTACTGCGTACTGTGACCCCAAAATATACACACACACCACAAGTTATATTCTCAGAGATGAATACCAAAAAATAACACAAGTCATTTTATTCCACAATTATAAACCATTTCACCTCAAAAGGGTTTCTAAATAATTTACATATTCTTTGCTATTATTACAATTCATAATATACATAAGGCTGGTTCATCAATAGTTGAAAGCCTAGCCTATTGGTAGTTCCTACCTCAGCTACGGCGGCATCAACGCTTCAAGAAAACTGCGGAACATTTCCTAACCGCTTGCGAATTGGAAGCTTGATCTTGTTCATCTTTTCTATCTGTTGTTGTGTGATGAAAGAAGAAAGCAAGGGTGAGCAACAAGCCCACCGAAATAATATGTATAATAATTAACAATATATGAGCATTCTCATAGTACTCATGAAAGTTTTGGTCAAGAAGAAATGAACCAAGTTGATATCTTAACGCGACCAAGTCACAAAATATTCAGTATATATATACATATATACTTTTCACAATCTTTGAAATCCTCTAACATGTATAATATACACAGAGTTCAAGTTTATAACTGTATAAAAATATCGTTGCAATGTGATCTCATATATCTAACCTTGTCTCAAAGTTTTTCTGAAAATCTTTGTCATTCATAAGATAATCATTAACTGGATATAAGTTGAAAAGATGAAGTTACAAGATACTCCAATATACTTATATCTTTTCCGAATACTACTTGAACCACCTCCGTTCAAGGTATAAACAGTTTCGAAAGTTCATCACATAAATGAGACTACAAGATAAGACTTGAATAGATTCAATCCTTGAAATATTGTTTAAAAGAACTCAAGTTACTAGATACTTCATTTGAGGGAAACATCATTATAACCGTTTGACCCTGTCAATGCCTCGGCAATCACCCATCCGTAGCCTTTCGATCGAATGCTCCGGGTAGTGTTGCAGAAATATCCAAACTGGATGATGAACTCATTACGGGAGTTTGCCGCGCCAGGAAGACCACTTACGATGATCAGTCGCAGTAGTACAACCCCACCATTTTCTACATGTAGAAGAGAACCTGTCGGATTTACTTGTCAACCGAACACTGGACTCCTACGGAATGGACCGTCTTAGCGGAACTTCCAGGCCATTTGGGCCAATATAATAAGGCTGGGCCGGCGCCACTCGACCAATTATGCCACTCCTAGTTCAGATGAAATCCATGACTCTGAAACATAAAGCTCGTTTCCTCTTTCCCCAAGTAGGAACTTGTTGATACGACTCCACCAAGAAGTCGCATCTAGTTGGAAAAAAAAACTCACCGATATTTCCCAGGCGATGCTTGTTAATGGATTAACTTATTCCAAGAATTTTACTTCTCGAGTGTTGGGTAAGTAATCAAAAACTCTTTTATCAAAACAACAACCTTTTTGCGAATATAAGAATACATCACGGAGCCGGATCCCTCAGATTTTTGAGTGAGTATTTAAATCCCCTTCGAAAGGAAGATCTTAAATTTGAAAACGAGTTTTGGGATCCGCTCTAACTTTTAAAATCATTTTGAAGACTCGAAAACATTTTTAAGAATTTTTGGAGTAATGCTGATTTAATAAAATAAATTAGTCCCGATATATTAGAAAATATCTGAATATTATTATTTAAATAATATTCCCACAAGGATAATCCTTATAAAAATAATTGAAGTAGAAGTTTTAAAACTTATACTTGAAATGAATAATAAATAAACAAAGATATACTTATACGAAAGTACGATCTTTATTTAATAATCGAAAATAAGTATGATTATCGAAACATTATTCTTTAATAAAATAAAGAATATTATTTAATAAAATAAGCGGAGTCATAAGTCCTCGAATGAATATTCAAAATAATATTCATTTAATAAAATAAGCGCAGTCATAAGTCCTCGAATGAATATTCAAAATAATATTCATTAAATAAAATAAAGTTATCGAATAAACCTTATTCGATTAATAGTTTTGAAAACTATATCTATATATATATATATATTATACTCGAGAACATCGACTCCCGGTTTAGAAAATATTCACCTTTGGGTCCCCTATACTAAGGGTATACGCAACTACTGTTTATCTCTAGCATACGTATTATGCAACTTATAAGCATTTGAATCAACAATTAGATATCAAGATTACGAAACAGACATGCATATATACCATATCAACATGCTCCAATATATCGCAAAATTTGCTAATAAAAATCATGCACTTATCACAAGATAATGCATATACATATATTTACATCACAACAACAGTATAACGGGTAGAGAACTTGCCTGAGTGCTCCGGGGTAGACTTAAGCTTAGAGTGGGTCCGATAACCTATGAACAACAACATAAGCCCGAATTAAACCACGGTCGCTTAAGAAACTAGACTTTAACCAATTGAACCCTAACGTTTGCTTATGGTCATTTCTACGCTTAACAAATCACATAAGTCGTTCGAGTACCCTCGGCTCCACCATTTTTAATAAATTAACCGTTACGAATTTTAAGGCGATGCTTTCGCGAATACCCTACCAACTGCCTAGTCCACTTTACATAATTTTTTCATACTCCAATTAGTCATTTAAGGGCCTTAACCAAGGTTTAAAGTATGGCGAGGGGTAATGGTTCGTTCGCGAAACGCCGTTACTTAAAACGGCCGTTTCTCCTAAACCGTACATCGGATTTAAGTGAACCACATATCAAAACGAAGCTTACGACATAATCTAACTAAACATGGCAAAGTCACAGATTCAATATTTAGCACTCTGTCCCGAACACTAAGAACAAGCAGTTGTATGAAATTGGGCATTACGACGACTATGTTTACGCGATTACCAAGTTTTAAACCACTCCAAACAACCACCATTCAACTCACAACCAACAATACAACCAATCCTCATCCAAACCTTACTACATCAGTCCCCAAACCTCAAGATTTTCCAATTTATACAACCCCACACATGAACTACTAGCTATACTTAAGTTTCATAAACTATAAACAAGATTTCAACATCCAAATCACTACAAATCCAATCCAAACTCTAAACACACAAGCATCATGCTTCTCATTTACTATAACCATCAAAACCATCGTAATACTCAAAGTAAAGCTAGGGTTTGGAGGTGGTATACCTTCCTTGGAGTGATTAGAGTAGCTAGGAAGTTTTAGGGAGCCTCCAACAAGCTTGATCTTTCCAAAGAAATGAAGAACACAAAGTTAGGTTTTGAAGTTTCTAAAAGTCAGATTGAAAGAACTGTCAAAACGAGGGTCTTACCATGCTTATTTGGACGAGACTTCTGAACAAGAGTTGTAGGCCATCTCAATACCTTTCCAAAGAGCTATAGAACATACTATTTGAGTGAGTATTGAAGGAGATATGGTAGTTTGAAGTTGCTGCTCTGGTTTTGGCCGAGAGCTTTTGTTCTTGGAAAGCAAAAGTCAACTTCTAATTTGTGTTTTGTGTTTTTGATTTGTTTTGCTTGGTTGTTTCCTTTTGTTTTGCTTAATTACCTTTTAACTATGGTAAAATTTGTGTGGCTTGTAATCAACCAACAATCCCTCCATTTGTCATTCTTATGTCACCATGTCTATGTCATCCATTTGCCACATGTCTCTTCCTTGTGGTTTGATGATGTCACAATTCTTGGCTTCTTGTACATGCTTGTCTCTAGGTCGCTTATTTGTTTTACGATTCGCTTAACTTTCGTTCTCGTTTATCGTTTGAGAGATCATACCCGGGACCTTATTACTTGGGTTCCCCTAAACCCTTCTTAATAATTTATATTCCTTTTATGATCCTCTCTTATAATCCTTGAATTTAAATCCTTTTAATTATGTTACCTTATACCCAATTCTTTCGGTATCTGGTGGATTTTTGGGAAAAATCAAAGTGTTCGAATTTGAATTCTGACGATCTTTACATACACTTATTTACTTTATGGAGTACTAATACGATCTTAGAATTTCCATAACAGTACTCCTATATAACGTGTTCTGATAATTTTCCTTCATCAGCATCATCAACAAAAGTTACTATTCATCCGTGTTAAAAAAAATAATCCAAAAATTGGGGTTATTACAGTCTCCCCTCCTTAAAAGGATTCCGTCCCGAAATCAGATAGAAAATGAATAGGGATGCTCTCTTAGCACTGCACTTTCTAAGTCTCAAGTAAATTTTCCCACATTGTGGTTCTACCACCAAACTCTGTCTAGTTCGATAACCCTTCTTCTAAGCACTTGTTCCTTTTCGATCTATAACCCTTTCTGGTTGCATGTCTATGCGCTCATATGCCCCTATTTGTCTGGCATCCGAATTATACTTCCTTAACATTGATACGTGGAACACGTTATGAACTTGCTACATGTTCGGGGGTAGGGATAGCTTATATGCTAACTTCCCAATACGTCTTAATATATCCAAGGGTCCAACAATTCGTGGGCTTAGCTTTCCTTTCTTTCCGAACCTCATCCATCATTTCCAAGGGAATACCTATAACAGCACTAGGTCCCCTACTTCCTATTCTTTGTCCTTTCATGTCAAATCAACATACTTCTTATGTCCATCTTGGGCTACTACAAGCCGTCCTCTGATTAGATCTATTATATCCTTGATCCTTTGGACTACTGCGGGTCCGAGCATCTTGCGCTCTACAATCTTCATCCTAACATAAGGGAGATCGACATTGTCTTCCCTCGAGGATCTCATAAGGCGACATCTCGATAATGACATATGATCAATTGTCGTAAAAAACCTCAATCCGCGATAAATGATCATTCCAAATTTTTTCAAGTCTATTACACAGACTCTCATAATAGCTTCTAGCACTATAGCTTTTGCTTCTCAATACTCCTTCTTTTCTTGTTCGTAGTCATTACTATCTTCCGTACATAATACTATACTGGTTACACTTTTGCTCGTTAGTATTCTATAACCTTTTAATAACCGCGTCAACCTTAGTATCATGAACGCGTTAGATTCGGAATACCACCGCACTGATACTACTTCTTTTAGCTGCTTCCATCTTTAAAAGCTTGATCTATCGTATAAAAGTAAAAGATTTTATTGAGAGATCACTATGATCATGAACACTTGTTCTATTGCATAGTTAGTACAGAAGGTGGCCAGCCTTTAGTACTTGACAAGCAATTAAACAACATGTGGTATCCTACTAGGCTTCTATCACACAAATAGATAGTCATTCGGCAATACCTCCCCTTCTGGAAGGGTTGTTCTTCTCAGCTTATACAAAATGAAAAGGAGAGAAAAGAACGAATTGAAGAGAATTGTATATGAAAAATATTGCAACAAATATCTGGCTTGGAATCTACCTCTGAACTATAGAGGTTTATCATAGGAGAACAAAACATATATGTATATATATATCAACATCAAGTATTATAGCATCGCATTTCACGTGCCAGAATATTTACTATTCCGTCCATCATTCCATGGATCCATGCTCTTGCTCGAGCTCATAAACACTCACTTTTGAAACTCCCTCGACATCGAAACTCGAATAAGGGATTTCATTTTAGACATCATTGTTACTAGAATTCTATGCTTGCACTGCAACCTTCCTCGTATAGTAATATGACTCTCTATTTATAAGAGGGAATAAATATATAATATGTAAATACTCCACTAGTTAGTCTATCAATGATAACTTATACATCAACATGACCCCATTAGGGGTACTCAATCTCAACATCCATTCCAATACAACTCTCACGGCTGTAATCGGCTCATTACTCGCAGAATCATTGTTGCAATACTATGGTCCACCACTGACCTACTGTAGTCATTCATTTTCTATGAAATCTTAATAGCTAACCATACGGAGTCCATACATGTCGTATTGAATTCTTCTAAGGAGGCAACATAATCACCATTCCATGATTCATGAAGAACACTCCTGAACTTGGCGTACATATGACATGAAGCAGATAAAATTGCAGAAGAGTTTCAATAAAAGCAACGATAGCAGGTTAATACCATTATTAACCATATGTCTTTATTAGGAGACATGAAGCTCAAAGGTTCATTTAGTCCTTTCATAACATGGTCCTGGCTTATCTCAAGATATGACCTTATAAGATAGATAGCCCGCTCACGGCGATTTCATAAATTAAATCTTTACCAAACTACTATCACGGTTGAGTATCGCACAATCATCAGAAGGAATGTCAATCTTTTAAACGATAATACAATCTTCACGGCTTTAACCATTATCATTGTATTCCTCTGGCACGAGCGCCGATAATTGTCTTCTTACACTTAAAGTGTCGGCCACCTCTTTGGCCTTTCCTGATAGTAATATTTCCTTACAATCAATGTCATTTTAACCACCTTCACTAAATTTTCTACCTCATTTCAAATCACTGCTTATGTGAAAATGCTTTTCTTAAGTCCTTGTGGTAAAAAAAAATCACCATTTTTCCATAAGTCACTACCTTAGTCTTTAAATGTAGACATTATCATGGCTGACTCTCGATTGTACTTAGGACGTCTTTTATCTTGGGCCCTTCTTGCTTTAAAAATTCTGACCTTCATTGGTTTAATCTATACTTCTTATGGTTTAACACGTGCCCACCTGGCATTATTATTATTGCGTCATATATTTTTTTTTCTCAAAATTTCTATTTTTGAGAACTTTGAATATTACCTTTCTCCTTGTAAAACCTCTAAGTTTATCCTTAAATCCTTCATCATGTACACCCTAGGTATAGGGCATATCAAGATACCATCTACTAATACTAGAATCATTGTTTATAGAGTTCTGAAAACTTTCTCCATTGATCTTTAAAGATTGTTGTTTCCTTAATCATTCATTCCATACTATTAAAACTCATACTGTCCCTATTAAGGGTGAAATGCCAACCTTTATGCATTCCCCTAGGGTTCATCTCAAGTTATCGAAGTTATATCCTTAATTCCACCTTTAAAAAGGTACTTGCATCCTTCCATGGATAAATCAAGTCATATATCCTTGATAGATTATCTTATTCAATCATTCCCACCCAGGTAGTCTATACCAATTTCACAATAGCATCCTTATTCAAACCGAGGTCAACACATATGGCCTTCAAAAGATAACAATGGTTACCCGCTTTTCTTTCCTAGTTTGGTAATGACAACAGGGATGTCCCGGAAGATATTGGTCGTGTTCAACGTGAACTTCTTCTTAATAAATCCTTATTTACTTTTGTTGTTTATCTCAACAGTCATCTCAATATTGAGATGTCTTTCATACCTGGTGTCTCCCTTTCTGGGTATCATGCCCCCGGTCTTACACTTCACATTCTTGAAGGTCACTTCCTTCATCCAATTTTCCTAATTTCTTACTTTCTTGTCTCCTCAGTCTATCCGCGTCTTATTGTTTATCCTTCGAACTATCTCAAGGTTTCCTCGAATTCTCCCAACATAAAGGGGGTACAATATATATATCTCTTATGCCTTCAACCATCAATTTTAACTCATGGTGAATCACCATCATCCTGACGATCACATACTTTTCTATTTATATTGGTACGAGTCTTTAGGATTTCCTCATGCCCAACTCCCTTATCATTTTTCAAACTCTATTGCCTTTATATTCCTTTCCACTTCAGTTTCTTTTTATTTTCCTTTCTCTTATCATTATTTCATGAACTAACACAACATAAGCATTGATTTCAAACATCCCGTCATTCTGGATTCGTGTCCTCAAAATGAATCTTGACAACTTTTACAACTTAGATTCATAATTCATCATACTCGTCTGCCTTTGTTCTGGCTCTAAAGCTTTTACACTATCTCCATAACCTTGGAAAGTACTTTCCTGAAAATAATTGACTGAACTTAAATCAGTTTATTATAATCTCTTGCTTCGTGCCTTCATTGGCCTTTCACCAGTGGGTGGCCTCTCTCTTAGGAGGGTAAGTGACAAAAACAGTCTTTTGTGATTCGTCAATCATTTAGAATCTCAAATGATTCCTATATTTCCTTTAGCCAGGCTCTTGCCTCAACTGGGTCAGCTTGTTCCTTGGAACTCTGAGAGCTTAGCGACTTAAAGGTCCTGAAAGAATTTCTTACCGCATTGTTTCCTTAGGGTGGTGGTTAGGGATAATAGTCTAAGTTCTGTCTAGAAAGGTCCATAAATTATCATATAGGAGTACCGTCTCGGGTCTCCTTTCCTTACTCGACTTCTGTTTCCTTAGTCTGAACATTCCCTCCTCCTCCCCATAATCGGAGTCATCCTACATTTTTAAATCCTCATTTTCCACTTCATTATGTTATGGGTTCCTTCTATCTTGATGGCGACCTCCCTGACTATCACGTTCAGGGTTTGCTCTAAATCTTATTCCTCAAACTAGCTTTCATCTAAGATCTCATCTTTAAGCTCTTGAACATTTGTAACCCAAATTCTGTAGGAATACCTCATTATTCCCTTATCATCTTTCTCGGTATTAATCTCTTATCTATTTGTTGGCTATCTGCCTTCATTCATCACTTTTTCTGGCACAATATGTTCTTTTCCAATAATTCGGGCTGTATTGCCATCTCAAACAGCTTTTCGGTACCGGCTCCGGTTACCTTCACTTCTATTTCCATTTTCTCAAAATCTCTTACAAACTCTCCCAAAGACATTATCATCTTGAGTCTCTCCTTTTTACTAAGGGCATCAGCCACCACATTGGCTTTCCCCGAATGATAAAGAATCTCCCAATCATAATTCTTGATTAGCTCTAACCGCCTCCTCTGGCGTATGTCGAGCTCTTTCTACGTAAAAATGTACTAGAGCTCCTATGGTTTGTGTAAATCTTGCACTTCTATCCATACAAGTAGTGCCTCCAATCTTTAGGGAAAAACTATTGCCACGAGCCCAAGCTCATGGGTGGGGATATCGAATTTTATATTCCCTTAATTGTCTTGACGCGTACGCGATTACCTTGTTGTGCTGTATAAGAAGCACCCTAATTCCTTATGCGAAGCGTCACTACACATCACAAAATCTCCTTTTCCATCCGGCAACGCCATCATAGGGGCCGTCACCAATCTTTGTTTCAGTTCTTGATAGTTGTTCTCATATTTCTCTGTCCATTCGAACTTCTCAGTCTTACGAGTAAGCGCATTAAAGGGGCTACTATTTTACGAACTTGAATGAACCTCAGGTAGTAACCGGCCAATCCTACCTCTGATAGTCGCCCTAACCATAGTCATCAATTCCTCAGTGGTCCTTTATTCATTCTTGTCAGGATCCTCCACGAGATTCTTCTCAGCAACAATCCCTTCTAGGACAACATCCTCAACCGCTACATCCTCAATATAAACATCATCCGGTCCCGTGTTAGGACGCTCTATCGGATCCATAATCTGATCTCCAATAAGTAATAAAACATCATCGCGTTGATGTTCCTCAACCTCAGGGTTCGGAGTCCCGCTACCATATACGATAACGAACTACGCATCTATCACGATATTTATAAGGGTTCCTATAAGGGTTTTAACTGTCAGTACTACATTAGGTAGTCCGATTATGAACTTGGCAAGAGTTCTTATTATCTTAGTGAACTTATTATTTTAACGGCATATCATCTCTGAGGTTTATAATGCTTAGCTCTGATACCATTTCTGTAACACCCCCAAATCCGGGGTCGGGGATCCGGGTTGTCACGAGTTCCATTTCCCTTAATAATACTTAATCTTAATAATCAACCAACTACTGCGTACTGTGACCCCAAAATATACACACACACCACAAGTTATTCCACAATTATAAACCATTTCACCTCAAAAGGGTTTCTAAATAATTTATATATTCTTTGCCATTATTACAATTCATAATATACATAAGGCTGGTTCATCAATAGTTGAAAGCCTAGCCTATTGGTAGTTCCTACCTCAGCTACGGCGGCATCAACGCTTCCAGAAAACTGCGGAACGTTTCCTAACCGCTTGCGAATTGGAAGCTTGGTCATGTTCATCTTTTATATCTGTTGTTGTGTGATGAAAGAAGAAAGCAAGGGTGAGCAACAAGCCCACCGAAATAATATGTATAATAACTAACAATATATGAGCATTCTCATAGTACTCATGAAAGTCTTGGTCAAGAAGAAATGAACCAGGTTGATATCTTAACGCGATTAAGTCACTAAATATTCAGTATATATATACATATATACTTTTCATAATCTTTGAAATCCTCTGACATGTATAATATACACAGAGTTCGAGTTTATAACTGTATAAAAATATCGTTGCAAGGTGATCTCATATATCTAACTTTGTCTCAACGTTTTTCTGAAAATCTTTGTCATTCATAAGATAATCATTAACTGGATATAAGTTGAAAAGATGAAGTTACAAGATACTCCAATATACTTATATCTTTTCCGAATACTACTTGAACCACCACCGTTCAAGGTATAAACAGTTTCGAAAGTTCATCACATAAATGAGACAACAAGATAAGACTTGAATAGATTCAATCCTTGAAATATTGTTTAAAAGAAATCAAGTTACGAGATACTTCATTTGAGGGAAACATCATTATACCCGTTTGACCCTGTCAATGCCTCAGCAATCACCCATCCGTAGCCTTTCGATCGAATGCTCCGGGTAGTGTTGCAGAAATATCCAAACTGGATGATGAACTCATTACGGGAGTTTGCCTTGCCAGGAAGACCACTTACGATGATCAGTCACAGTAGTACAACCCCACCATTTTCTACATGTAGAGGAGAACCTGTCGGATTTACTTGTCAACCGAACACTGGACTCCTAAGGAATGGACCGTCTTAGCGGAACTTCCAGGCCATTTGGGCCAATATAATAAGGCTGGGCCGGCGCCACTCGACCACTTACGCCACTCCTAGTTCAGATGAAATCCATGACTCTGAAACGTAAAGCTCGTCTCCCCTTTCCCTAAGTAGGAACTTGTTGATACGACTCCACCAAGAAGTCGCATCTAGTTGGAAAGAAAAACTCACTGATATTTCCCAGGCGATGTCTGTTAATGGATTAACTTATTCCAAGAATTTTACTTCCCGAGTGTTGGGTAAGTAATCAAAAACTCTTTTATCAAAACAGCAACTTTTTTGCGAATATAAGAATACATCACGGAGCCGGATCCCTCAGATTTTTGAGCGAGTATTTAAATCCCCTTCGAAAGGAAGATCTTAAATTTGAAAACGAGTTTTGGGATCCGCTCTAACTTTTAAAATCATTTTGAAGACTCGAAAACATTTTTAAGAATGTTTGGAGTAATGCTGATTTAATAAAATAAATTAGTCCCGATATATTAGAAAATATCTGAATATTATTATTTAAATAATATTCCCACAAGGATAATCCTTATAAAAATAATTGAAGTAGAAGTTTTAAAACTTATACTTGAAATGAATAATAAATAACCAAAGATATACTTATAAGAAAGTAGGATCTTTATTTAATAATCGAAAATAAGTTTGATTATCGAAACATTATTCTTTAATAAAATAAAGAATATTATTTAATAAAATAAGTGGAGTCATAAGTCCTCGAATGAATATTCAAAATAATATTCATTAAATAAAATAAAGTTATCGAATAAACCTTATTCGATTAATAGTTTTGAAAACTATATCTATATATATATATAAATATATATATATATATATATATATATATAGTATACTCGGGAACATCGACTCCCGGTTTAGAAAATGTTCACCTTTGGGTCCCCTATACTAAGGTATACGCAACTACTGCTAATCTCTAGCATAGGTATTATGCAACTTATAAGCATTTGAATCAACAATTAGATATCAAGATTACGAAACAGACATGCAAATATACCATATCAGCATGCTCCAATATATCGCAAAATTTGCTAATAACAATCATGCACTTATCACAAGATAATGCATATACATATATTTACATCACAACAACAGTATAACGGGTAGAATACTTGCCTGAGTGCTCCGGGGTAGACTTAAGCTTAGAGTGGGTCCGGTAACCTATGAACAACAACATAAGCCGGAATTAAACCACGGTCGCTTAAGAAACTAGACTTTAACCAATTGAACCCTAGCGTTTGCTTATGGTCATTTCTACGCTTAACAAATCACATAAGTCGTTCAAGTACCCTCGGCTCCACTATTTTTAATAAATTAACCGTTACGAATTTTAAGGCGACGCTTTCGCGAATACCCTACCAACTGCCTAGTCCACTTTACATAATTGTTTCATACTCCAATTAGTCATTTAAGGGCCTTAACCAAGTTTTCAAAGTATGGCGAGGGGTAATGGTTCGTTCGCGAAACGCCGTTACTTAAAACGGCCGTTTCTCCTAAACCGTATATCGGATTCAAACGAACCACATATCAAAACGAACCTTACGACATAATCTAACTAAAATTGGAAAAGTCACAGATTCAATATTTAGCTCTCTGTCCTGAACACTAAGAACAAGCAGTTGTATGAAATTGGGCATTACGACGACTATGTTTACGCGATTACCAAGTTTTAAACCACTCCAAACAACCACCATTCAACTCACAACCAACAATACAACCAACCCTCATGCAAACCTTACTACATCAGTCCCCAAACCTCAAGATTTTCCAATTTATACAACCCCACACATGAACTACTAGCTATACTTAAGTTTCATTAACTATAAACAAGATTTCAACATCCAAATCACTACAAATCCAATCCAAACTCTAAACACACAAGCATCATGCTTCTCATTTATTAAAACCATCAAAACCATCGTAATACTCAAAGTAAAGCTAGGGTTTGGAGGTGTTATACCTTCCTTGGAGTGATTAGTGTAGCTAGGAAGTCTTAGGGAGCCTCCTACAAGCTTGATCTTTCCAAAGAAATCAAGAACACAAAGTTAGGTTTTGAAGTTTCTAAAAGTCAGATTGCAAGAACTGTCAAAACGAGGGTCTTTCCATGCTTATTTGGACGAGACTTGTGAACAAGAGTTGTAGGCCATCTCAATACCTTTCCAAAGAGCTATAGAACATACTATTTGAGTGAGTATTGAAGGAGATATGGTAGTTTGAAGTTGCTGCTCTGATTTTGGCCGAGAGCTTTTGTTCTTGGAAAGTAAAAGTCAACTTCTAATTTATGTTTTGTGTTTTTGATTTGTTTTGCTTGGTTGTTTCCTTTTGTTTTGCTTAATTACCTTTTAACCATGGTAAAATTTGTGTGGCTTGTAATCAACCAACAATCCCTCCATTTGTCATGCTTATGTCACCATGTCTATGTCATCCATTTGCCACATGTCTCTTCCTTGTGGTTTGATGATGTCACAATCCTTGGCTTCTTGTACAAGCTTGTCTCTTGGTCGCTTATTTGTTTTACGGTTCGCTTAACTTTCGTTCTCGTTTATCGTTTGAGAGATCATACCCGGGACCTTATTACTTGGGTTCCCCTAAACCCTTCTTAATAATTTATATTCCTTTTATGATCCTCTCTTATAATCCTTGAATTTAAATCCTTTTAATCATGTTACCTTATACCCAATTCTTTCGGTATCTGGTGGATTTTTGGGAAAAATCAAAGTGTTCGAATTTGGATTCTGACGATCATACACTTATTTACTTTTTGGAGTACTAATACGATCTTAGAATTTCAAAAACAGTTTTTGATTTTATGCAGAAATCATATCAAAATCATATCAAAATCAGTTTTTGATTGTCCTATAATTTTATAAAAATAAAAATGTTATTTTTGTGGGGGTTTTAACACCCAGCGGGGCCCGGAAAAATCATTTTTCGCGAAACGAGAAAATTTATAAAATACCTAGATGTTCATAATAATTCGATGGTACAAGCCGTTTGATGAAAAAATAAGGCATATTATTTTATTTGAAATATCAGCTATAAAATCATGATTCGGGTCGTATAACTTTTAATATAAAAGCTATAAATGCAAAATAAAATATCTGAAAAATACCTTGAAAATACCTGGACGATACAAAATGCACGTAACACATAGCAATTAGGGTTATACAGCTAATTACACATAAATGACACATTAATACACATAACTTATTATAGATATGATATAATACAGACGTAATTTCCCCAGACTTTACACAGTCATATGCGTTGGGTGTTTGCAAAAAGAATATGGCATCCTGTTAAGCAGGAATTTGAGAACAAAGAAGCATTACCATTTCCATGCAATTGTGAAGATATTCAAAGATGCTGGAATAGAGTAGTGAAGTAGCATGAAGTTTGACTAGATATGTTTTGTTTTATTATCTTGTCATATTATCATGTAAACTTAGTGATATATAAACCAAGTGTAGCAAGTAGAACATTTATCGAACTAAGCAGATATATTTTCAGAGAAACATATCAAACTATATCCTGTAAGCATTTCTCTGTAGTTTAGTTGTTCAAACTTGTAAGCAGCTGTGAGTTATTCAAGCTTCACAGGGTTCTCATTCGATATATATATATGGTGGATACATTCAAATCCACCAGAAAGTTTTAAAGCTTGTATTTTATTACTTAGTGTTTTAATTTCAATTATCTTTCTATTCCGCACTTTAGCAAAATCAAACACTATTATATATATTAAGTTAGAACTATTTTTAAAATCTGAAAAAGTAGCCAGAATTACATTCAATCGCCCTTTTGTAATTCTTGTTGTATTGTTAGGGAATAACAATTGGTATCAGAGCAAGCTCTTGAAGTACAAAGAGTGTAAAGATCACAACAAACAGAAAGATGAACAAGAAGGATGTTGGAGTCAAAATTCCATTTCTGGACAAAGATAATTATCACCACTGGAAGGTGAAAATGCACCTACATCTTCTTTCCCAAGATGAGGCCTATATAGATTGCACAGAGAGAGGTCCTCATGTACCAATGAGAGCTGTAACTGGCAATAAACCATCTGTTCCCAAACCTAGGCATGAATGGTCTGACCCTAATATTGAGCAAGTCAGGAAAGATAAGAAGGCCATGAACATTTTGTTCAATGGAGTTCATGGTGATATGTTTGATAACATCATTAACTGTAAAACAGCCAAAGAGGTATGGGACAGAATCCAAATTATTTATGATAGTACTGAGCAAGTAAGGGAGAACAAGATGCAGCTACTGATTCAGCAATATGAGCATTTCCACTGTGAAGAAAGTGAGTCTCTCACTGATATTTTTAGTAGATTTCAAAAGCTACTAAATGCTCTGAAGTTACATGGAAGAGTCTATCAAACAAAAGACTCTAACCGCAAGTTCCTTAGATCTCTTCCAAAAGAGTGGAAGCCAATGACAGTCTCATTGAGAAATTATCAGGATTACAAGGAGTTCATGTTTGAGAGACTATATGGCATCCTGAAAACTTATGAGCTTGAAATAGAGAAAGATAAGAGGATGGAGAAAGGAAGGAAGAAAAGAGGGTCCATAGCATTGGTTGCTGAGTTAGAAACGGAGCAAGAGACGATGGTAGAAGCTATTGAGTCTACACCAAAGATCTGTGAAAGCAAGGGTAAAGGGCTGGTAGATGAAAATGAAGATCACTTGAGCCAAGATGACATGGATGATATTGATGAACATCTAGCATTCCTATCCAGAAGATTTTCCAAGCTCAAACTCAAAATGAATTTTGGAGCAGCCAAGCCAAGTAGAAACATGGTGGATAAATCAAAATTCAAATGTTTCAAATGTGGTCTGGCAGGGCATTTTTCCAGTGAATGTAGAAAGTCTGATTCTAGCAAGAAGAATTTTGATTCTGTTGATTATGAACAGAAATACTTTGAGTTGCTCAAACAAAAGGATAGGGCTTTCATCACACAGGAGAATGACTGGGCTGCAGATGGTTTGGATGAAGATGAAGGAACAAGCTATATCAATCTAGCCCTAATGGCCAAATCCAATGAAACAGAAACAAGTTCTTTAAGCAATAAGGTAATCACCACTAACCTAGCACACTTATCTAAAGATGAGTGTAATGATGCAATAAATGACATGTCCGCATAACTATATCACTTGCGTGTTACACTTAAGTCCCTCACTAAGGAAAATGCTAAAATTAAAGAAAACATTTTGTTTTTAAGTGAAAGGAATAATATGTTAGAGTCTCAGTTGATTAAATTTGAAAAATTGAGAATTGAGTGTAAGACTGCTAATCATGAATTAACTGAGTCCTTGAAGAAAGAAGAGATTTTAAAGAAGCAGCTCGAACGAGAGTATGAAGTGATTAAGGCATGGAAATCATCGAGAGATGTTCATGCTCAAATCACTAAAGTTCAAGGTATTGAGTCCTTTTGTGATGTAGCCTGGAAGAAGAGTAAATAGAAGCTTGAGTCCAATTTGGTTGAAGGATTACTGACAGATGTGGACTCGACGGATGATGAAAATTATCCGTCGGATAATCGGAAGGATTATCTGTCGAGTGACAAGGAGCCACATCCATCGGCTGTGAGTAAACCTATTAGCAAAGCTCAGCTAGCTAAGTCGAATGAGAAATATGGATCAATTTCTAAGAACCTTATTCCAGGAGAATCAAGTCAAATCAAGAAGGAAAAGAAAGTTAATGTTGGTCATCTATCTATTAAGCAATTAAATAAAAAAATAGAAAAGATTGAGGTTAAGACAGAAACTAAAAAGAAAAATAATAGAAATGGAAAAGTAGGAATTAACAAACATAACAACTACACACCTGATAAATATGCACCCAGAAAAATCTGTGTTAAATGTGGTAGTGTTTACCATTTGTCTGTTAATTGCAAACCTACTTCCATGTCTGCACCTTCTTCTTTTCCCAACATGACTGCCATGCCTACCATGCCTATGAATGCTATGTCTGCTCAGAATATGAATGCACAATTTGCTAATATGCCATTTGCACCTAATCCTTATTATGATGCATTTAGTATGCCTCAAATGCCATTTAGCATGCCTTGCTGAAATAACATGTTTGTAAATAGCATGCCTTTCCCTGTAAATCAAAATGTGCATGATAATTCTGAATAAATGACTAGTTTCAAAGGTTCAACTCAACTGACTAAGGATGAACCAGAAATTCCCCAGTCAAATGAGATCAAACCTAAGAAACCAAAGGAAAAAGCTAACAAGGTAGGACCCAAGGAAACTTGGGTACTAAAATCAACTTGATTTGATTTTGATGTGTGCAGGGAAACAGAAAGAATCTTTGGTATCTGGATAGTGGTTGCTCAAGGCACATGACTGGAGATTCTATCCTGCTCACTGAGTTCAAGGAGAGAGCTGGCCCAAGTATTACTTTTGGAGATGACAGCAAGGGTTATACAGTGGGATATGGCTTGATTTCAAAAGATAGTGTCATCATTGAAGAGGTTGCCCTAGTGGATGGTCTCAAGCATAATTTATTGAGTATCAGCCAGCTTTGTGATAAGGGCAACTCGGTAACCTTCAATTCAGAAGCCTGTGTTGTGACAAACAAAAAGAGTAACAAAGTGGTTCTCACTGGAGTGAGAAAAGGAAATTTGTATCTAGCTGACTTCAACTCAACTAATGTAGAATCTGTCACTTGTCTTCTCAGTAAAGCAAGTCAAGATGAAAGTTGGCTATGGCACAAGAAGTTGTCTCATCTAAATTCAAGACCATGAATGAGCTTGCCAAGAAAGAACTGGTTAGAGGTATTCCTCAAGTGAAGTTTACCAAGAATGGATTGTGTGATGCCTGCCAAAAGGGAAAGCAGATCAAAGCATCATTCAGAATGAAGCTTGATTCAACAATTGAAGAACCTTTGCAATTGTTACACATAGATTTGTTTGGACTAGTCAATGTGTTGTCTATCTCAAGGAAAAGATTTTTCCTAGTAATTGTGGATGATTTCTTAAAGTTCTCTTGGACATATTTCTTAAAGTCTAAAGATGAAGCTAGTGAAATCAGCATGAATCACATAAGGCAAGTCAACAATCATCCTTATTTTAAAGTAAAAAGAATCAGGAGTGACAACAGAACTGAGTTCAAGAATTCTATGATGAGATCTTTTTGTGAAGAGAATGGGATTATGCATGAGTTTTCTGCAGCAAGAACTCCTCAACAAAATGGAGTAGTGGAAAGGAAAAATAGATCTCTTATTGGAGCTGCAAGGAAAATGCCTGAAGAATCAAAGTTACCAACATATTTTTGGGCTGAAGCTGTGAATATTGCCTGCTACATTCAGAAATCTCTTTGGTTAATCAAGCAAAGTGCATGAAACCCTACCAATTGTTCAAGAATAGGAAGCCAACTCTAAATTTTCTTCAGGTCTTTGGCTGTAAATGTTATATCTTAAGGAATCAAACTGATCAACATGGGAAGTTTGATGCTAAAGCAGATGAAGGAATTTTTGTTGGATATGATATGGGAAAGGCATATAGAGTCTACAATCTAAGAACCAACACTGTTATGGAATCAGTACATGTTGTGTTTGATGATAAAAAGATTGAAGGACTGCAAAATAAAGATTTCCATGAAAGCCTCAAGTTTGATAATGTGGAGATGGTTAGTGATGACAGTGATGATGAAAGTGATCAAGAAATAGTGAATAAGGATAATGCAGAAAAGTCTACAACTAATGAAGCACACAATTCAACATTTGTCGAGTTGCAAAATGCTTCATCCATCGGGAGACAATCTGCCTTATTCGTCGGGAGACAATCAGCTTCATCCGTCGGGACACAAAGTGCATAATCCGTCGGGACATCAAGAGAAGCTGAAAGTCAGAATAGATCACCTACAGAAAGTTCCCCTTTCTCAAATTAAAGATTTACAAACTCAGGGGGACTTTCTCATAATCAAAACTCAGTCACACATCAAGACAACAATGAGGCCTCTTCATCTAGAGCTAATCTACCTCAACAAAGGAAATGGACTAAAGATCACCCCTTTGAGCTCATCATTGGTGATGCATCTTCTAAAGTTTAAACAAGAAGAGTAACTCAAGAAGAATGTCTATATAACAGCTTCATATCTAAGGAAGAACCTAAGAAGGTAGAAGAAGCTTTGTTGGATCCTGATTGGATTTTAGCTTTACAAGAGGAGCTAAACCATTTTGAAAGGAACAAGGTACGGAAGCTGGTACCCAAACCTAAAGGAAAGAATCCAATTGACACCAAATAGGTATTCAGAAACAAGATGGATGAAAATGGCATTGTGGTCAGGAACAAAGCTAGATTGGTTGCTAAGGGCTACTGCCAACAAGAAGGAATAGATTTTGATGAAACCTTTGCTCCTTTTGCAAGACCTGAAGCCACCAGAATTTTCTTAGCCTATGCAGCACATGCCAATTTCAAGGTCTACCAAATGGATGTCAAAAGTGCCTTTCTGAATGGAGATTTGGAGGAGGAAGTCTATGTTAGTCAATCTCCTAGTTTTGAAGATCCAAATTTTCTGTCTACTATCTTTTGAAAGCACTTTATTGACTGAAGTAAGCACCTAGAGCCTAGTATGACACTTTATCAAGTTTCTTTTGGAAAATCACTTCACAAGAGGTACTGTTGATAAAACTTTATTCTTTAGAAATGTTAATGGCTCAAGTATACTTTTTCAAATCTATGCAGATGATATTATATTTGGCTCTACAGATGAAAAACTTTGCAAAAAGTTTGCCAAATTGATGCAAAGTAAGTATGATATGAGCATGATGGGAGAACTAACTTACTTTCTTGGTTTATAAGTTAGTCAAGTCAGTGATGGAATATTAATTAGTCAAACTAAATATATTCATGATCTTTTAAAGAAGTTTGATCTATTGGATTGCACATCTGCAAAAACTCTCATGGCCACTGCAACTAAGCATGAATTAAACACTACTGAAAAGTCTATAGATATTTCAAGCTATAAGGGCATAGATGGCTCACTTCTGTACGTAACAGCTAGTAGGCCAGATATAATATTTGCTATTTATCTTTGTGCTAAATTTCAGGCTGATCCTAGAGAAACTCATTTAGTAGTTATTAAGAGAATTTTCATATATCTCAAGGGAACACCAAAACTTGGCATTTGGTACCCTAGAGATTCTGGTTTTGATCCAACTAGTTATTCAGATGCAGATTATGCAGGTTGTAAAATAGACAGAAAAAGTACAACAGGAACCTGTCAATTTCTAGGAAACAAGCTTGTGTCCTGGTTCAGTAAAAAGCAAAATTCAGTTTCTACTTCTACAGCTGAAGCTGAATATATTGTTGTTGGTAGTTGTTGTGCACAGATTGTGTGGATGAAAAACCAATTGTTGGACTATGGTCTACAAGTGGATAGAATTCCAATTTTCTGTGATAACACAAGTGCAATTGCCATAACTGAAAATCCAGTACAACATTCAAGAACAAAGCACATAGACATCAAGTACCACTTCATTAGGGAACATGTGATGAATGGTACTGTGGAACTTCATTTTGTTCCAAGTGAAAAGCAGCTTGCAGATATATTTACCAAGCCACTTGATGAATCCACCTTTTCAAGGTTGGTAAGTGAGTTAGGTATGCTTAATTATTCTTGAATCATTTCAGATATTTTTGCAAGATATCATGTAGCCAGAAAATTAATTGATTTTTCTGATTTGGATGAAATTTTGGCTAAGTCAGAATTTACATCCCGACGGATTTTCATTATCCGTCGAGTTTGATCATTCGTCGGAATATTATTTGTTAATAAAAATCAATTACTTTTCTGGATTATTTTATGACCCGACGGATAATTGGTTTATCCTCATCCGTCAAGTTGTCTCAATCTTAGAAGTTAAAACTCTGAATGTTATCCATCGAGTATACTTACAGTTTGTAAGTATAACACGACGGATAAGTGACAGAATTTTTACAGTTTATTTATTTTTTTAAACGGCTATTTTGGGCTATTTTGATTGGTCACTTTACTTCACTTTATTATTTTTGACAGTTTATTTCCGAGATAGTATAAAAGCAGAATTCATTTTTATTCTATTCTTTTATCATTCTCAAATCAATTGCTCTAACTTCTTTTCTTCTCCAAAGGAAATAATCTCTCTGCAAATTTCTCATTCTCTAACAATGGCCCAGTAGTCAAAATCATGTCTTAATCTGTATATATCTATGAAAAGAACAACTTTGTAGCACTTAAGAATAAAGAGATTCCACAATCTGGAGAATTTCACAAGATGATGGACTTTGTGAAGAGCTGTAAACTCAATTATGCTATGCTGGAATCACCCACAATCTATTGTGAAGTTGTGGAGGAGATATGGACTACTGCCGTGTACAACTCATCAGACAAAACCATAACTTTTACACTTAAAGGTAAGCAGTTTTGCATCAATAGTGACATTATCAAAGCATGCTTTAGAATTCCAGATAACACTGCTATTGTTCCACACAAAGATACATATATAGTTAACATGCTAAATTATATGGGCTATGCACTTTCTACTTCTAATTTAAGTGAAATTAGGAGGCTAGGTCTTAGAAAAGAATGGAGCTATCTGTGTGATGTGGTAACTAAAGTATTTCCTGGTAAAATTAGAAATTTTGATTCTGTTAACATCTCCATGTTTAACATGCTTTATATGCTAGTTACTGATAAGTACTTTAATCTCAGTGACTTGATCATGTTTGAGTTAGGTTATAAATTAGGAGAACTTAATAAGAGAGGTAAAAGTGTATATTACGCTAGATTCTTTATGATGCTTGCGAACCAACTTATTGAGAATATTGTTGTTGAGAACCCAACCAACAAACTGAATTGTTGGGTTCAAGAAAGGAGAGTCATTGTTGATCTCAACAGGGCAAGTCACCACAAAGAGGTGCCCCTCATTTACTTTCCAATCATAGAGGGACCTCGGGTAAGTGAGGTAAGCACCACTGTCTCCACTCTTCCAACCTCACACATTTCTTTACCTTTAAGCGTAGCTATAGCATCTGTGTCAATGACCCAACATATGCCTACCCAAGCTACCAAATTAACAACTTTAAAATCAAAAACTAAGAAAGCCCCCTCTGGTTTCTTTCAAAAGAAATAAGTTGCAAAATCTACTAAACACAAAGAGGGGAGTGTGAAGGAGAGTGATCAAGGTGAGGGACAGGGTGAAAATCAAAGAAACCCTAAGGAAAAGGCTGGTGAGATTAGTGTACCTAAGCCTAGCCACACATAGTTTCCCAATAAACTGTGGTTGTTAATAAGGATAGTAGCTCAATTCTAGTTTTATCCTCCCAAAAGGATGTTAGTATTGAAACAAGCTCCCAACCAGGAGCACAGGCCAAGAGGGTTAGGGACACAAGTTCACCACAGATGTAACACCCCCAGATCCGGGGTCGGGGATCCGGGTCGTCACGGTCTTTCTTTCCACAATATCACTTAACTAAATTAATAATAAATAACCTCATGATGTGACCCCACACTAACACACACCACAACCCGTTATAGTCACAGGGATGAAATTGAAATAAGTACAAGTCTTTGAATCCACAATTTAAAAGTTATTACAACCCAAAATGATTACTTGATAAGTTTACAATTAATTGCCATTATCTGCCACAAGTTATAATTATACATAATTGATTCCCAAAAGTAGAAGGTCTGATCTACAGATAGATCTACCTCTGCAGCTATAGCAACTATGATCTCAACGGGAAGGCGCGGGGTGCTTCCCACGCTCTTGCGCTGGGTCTGCTTGAGTCTGGTCATCTTTCCTAACTGTTGTTGTGTGATGAAGAAATAAAGCAAGAGTGAGCATTACAGCTCGCAAGATAATATATAGTGTAAACAATAATGCAAGTATCTAAAAGGATAACTTACTAAAATCCTTTATCCAGTGTAAGATAATTACTTACTGGATATAAGCAAAAATAAGGGATAAAGTTACCAAATACTTCACTATACTTATATCATTTATAAAACTACATGAACTACCACTGTTCAAAGTATTATAGGTTTCAAAAGGTCATCCCATAGATGAGACCACAAGTTAAGACTTGAATAGATTCAATCTTTGATATATTATTGAATGAAATGAAGTTTCGAGATACTTTATTTAGTCCCGATATATATATATATCCATATATATCTCTTATACATTTCCTGGAACCCTCTGTTATGTACAGTATGAACAGAGTTTGTAATATCCAATGAATTTTGGAAAGGAAAAGAATTTTGGCATAAACCCGATATCTTGCTGATCAGGCAAAGATACCAATAAGTAACCTTTTCTACTATTAGATAGATGAATTCCCCACTGGTCATCACCCTGGTCGCAATAGGACCTTATGCTGGACTGCCACTCAGCCACTTACGCATTTGATGGACTCCCATTGAGCCACTTACACTTTCATGGATGCCCACTGATCCCATGTTGCTTATGCCGACTCAATAGATGGACTTACTTCCCGAACGTTGGGTAAGTAATCAATTCATTTACCAAAATAGCAACCTCGTTGCGAATATAAAATACACCACAGAGCCGGATACCTCAGGTTTTGAGCGAGTATTTAAATCCCCTTTAAAAGGAAGATCTTAAATATAAAAATGAGTTTTGGGATCCGCTCTAACTTTTAAAAATCATTTTGAAGACTCGAAAACACTTTAAAGAGTGTTTGGAGTAATGCTGATTTAATAAAGTAAATCAGTCCCGATATATTAGAAAATATCTTAATATTATAATTTAATAATATTCCCATAAGGAATCCTTATAAAAATAATTGAAGTAAAAGTTTTAAAACTTATACTTGAAATGAATAATAAATAACCAAAGATATACTTATACGAAAGTACTATCTTTATTTGAATAGTCGAAAATAAGTTTGATTATCGAAACATTATTCTTTACTAAAATAAAGAATATTATTTTGTAAATAATCGGAGTCATAAGTCCTCAAATGAATATTCAAATAATATTCAATAAGTAGAATAAACGAAGTCATAAGTCCTCGAATAAATATTCAAATAATATTCATTAAATAGAATGAACAGAGTCATAAGTCCTCGAATGAATATTCAAATAATATTCCTTATTTAAAATAAAGTTATCGAATAAACCTAATTCGATTAATAGTTTTGAAAACTATATCAATATATATATATAAATATATATATAATATACTCGGGAACATCGACTCCCGGTTTTAGAAAATGTTCACCTTTGGGTCCCCTATACTCAGGGTATACGCAACTACTGCTTATCTCTAGCATAGGTATTATGCAACTTATAAGCAATTGAATCAACAGATATATATCAAGATTACGAAACAGGCATGCATATATACCATATCACATGCTCCAATATATCACAAGAATTTGATAATTAACCATCATGCATCTATCACAAGATAATGCATATACATATGTATACATCACAACAACAGTATAACGGGTAGAAAACTTGCCTGAGCGACTGGGGGTTATAAATGGCTTGGGACGAGTCTGGTAACCTATAAACAACATATAAGTTGGAATTAAACCAAAGTCACTTATAAATCTATACTTTAACCAATTTAGACTCTAACACTCGCTTTGCGCTTAATGATTCTTCTAAGTCGCTCGAGTACCCTTAGCTCCACCATTTTTAATAAATTAACCATTAAGAGTTTTAAGGCGATTCTTTCGCGAGTGCCTTACCAACTGCCTAATACACTTTACATAAATGTTTCATACTCCAATTAGTCCTTTAAGGTCTTTAACCTATGTTTAAAAGTAAGGCGAGGGGTAATGGTTCGTTCACGAAACGCCGTTACTTAAAATGGTCGTTTCTCCTAAACCGTATATTGGATTCAAACGAACCACATATCAAAACGAAGCTCGTAACATGAACTATCTAATAATGGCAATGGTCAAAACCTAACAGTGAGTTCTCGGGTTCTGATGTTAAGAACAAAACAGTCTAAAGTAATTCGGACATTACGACGACTATGTTTACGCGATTACCAATTTCTATTCTACTCCAATTCAACCACAAACCAACCACAATTTAACCATACAACCAAACTCCACCCATACCTCACTACAACAGCCCCAACACGTCAAGTTCTCCAATTTATAATATTCTCAAACCTGAATTAAAACTATACTTAAGTTCATTAATCAATAATCCAAGAATTACAACTCCAAAAACATCACAAAACCAACTAACCTCTACATACACAACAATCAAGCCTCTCATGAACTATAACAACAAAACTAAACCTAATACTCAAAGTAAATTTAGGGTTTGGAGGGGTTATACCTTCCTTGGAGAGTGGAGAATCAAGTAATTAGCTTGAAATCACCCTTAAAAGTCCTTATCCAAGCTTAATCTAAACAAAAACTCAAGAACAAAAATTTAAGTTCTTGAAAAACACTATTCACCCTCTTCTTCCATGATTTTTAGGAAGAGATTGTGAATGAATTAGAAGCTCAAACTTATAGGATAACTATATCTATGCATAAGGAGTCTTAGATAATTACCTCACTAATTAATGAAGCTTGGAACTAGGATTTTGAATTTTTCTTCTTGAAAAACAAAGAGAGGCCGAGAGCTTTGATGAAGAAAAGAGAAGTCAACTTGTGTTTTGGTGAAATGAATTGTTGGTTGGTTGTTTTTGGCTTTTGTTTTGATTTATTACTTTTAATCATGGTAACTTTTGTGTGGTTCTTAATCAACCAATAACACACTTTGCTTTGGTCATGCTTATGTCACCTTGTTATGTCATCCTCCCACACTTGTCCTCTTCTTATTGGTTTGATGACATCATCCTCACTAACCTCTTTGATTAGCTTCTAATTACTTGGCTAATGACCGCTGATCTATTATACGGTTCGCTTAACTTTCGTTTTCGTTTATCGTTTGAGGGATCATACCCGGGATCTTATTACTTGGGTTTCCTTAACCATTCTCAATACATTATATTCCTTTTATGATCCTCTCTTATAATCCTTGAATTTAAATCCTTTTTATCTTGTTACCTTATACTCAATTCTTTCGATATCTGGTAGATTTTCGGGAAAAATGAAAGTGTTCGAATTTGGATTCTGACGATCTTTACATACACTTATTTATCATATAGAGTACTAATACGATCTCAGAATAACAATAAAAGAACCCCTACATAGTGTGGCATGAAAAGTTTTCTTATTCAGCAATATCAGCAAAAACACTATTCATAAGGGTTACAAAAAAGTTTAAAATTTTGGGGTTATTACAGTCTCCCCTCCTTAAAAGGATTCCGTCCCGGAATCAAATAGAAAACAAATGGGGGTACTTTTCTAGCATTGCGCTCTCTAGTTCCCAGGTTGATTCTTCCACATTATGATTCTGCCATAGCACTCTGACTAGCTTGATCACTTTGTTCTGAAGCACCTGCTCCTTCTTATCCATAATCTTTACTGGTTTCTCCACGTAAGTCAGATCTGGTTGCATATCCACAAGCTCGTACTCCACTATTTGTCTGACATCCCGATGATACTTCCTTAGCATTGACACATGGAACACATTATGAACTTGTTGTAGGTTCGGGGGTAAGGCTAGCTCGTAAGCCAACTTCCCAATCCGTCTTAGTATCTCAAAAGGTCCAATGTATCTTGGGCTTAGTTTTCCTTTCTTTCTGAACCTCATTAACCCCTTCCAAGGGGATACTTTTAGTAGTACTAAGTCCCCTACTTCATACTCCTTGTCCTTTCGGGCTAGGTCTGCATATTTCTTCTGTCTGTCTTGGGCTGCTACCAGCCGTCCTCTAATGAGATCCACTATGTCTTTGGTCCTTTGGACCACTTCGGGGCCGAGCATCTTTCGCTCTCCTACTTCATCCCAGTATAAGGGAGATCGACACCTTCTTCCGTATAGGGCCTCATAAGGCGGTATTTCGATGCTAGCATGAAAGCTATTGTTATAAGAAAACTCGATCAACGACAAGTGATCATCCCAACTTCCTTTAAAGTCTATTGCACAGACTCTCAACATATCCTCTAGTGTCTGGATGGTCCTTTCACTCTGCCCATCCATCTGGGGATGGTAAGCGGTACTCATATTTAACTTGGTCCCCGCACATTCTTGAAAGCTCCTCCAAAATCTGGAGTTGAACCTGGGGTCTCGGTCTGAGACAATGGACGCTGGGACTCCATGTCGCGTCACTATTTCCTTAAGGTAAATTTCCACCAGTCTATCTACTGTGTATCTCTCATTGATAGGAATGAAATGAGCTGACTTTGTCAGTCGGTCTATAATCACCCATATGGCATCATGGTTGGCTTTCGTCCTTGGTAAACCGACAACAAAATCCATGGCTATCTGTTCCCATTTCCATTCGGGAATCTCCAGGGGTCGTAAAAGTCCACTGGGTCTCTGGTGCTCTGCCTTTACTCTTTGGCAAGTCAAACATTTGCTTACCCATTCTGCTACGTCCCTCTTCATGTTGGGCCACCAGTAATACTCCTTCAAATCCCTATACATCTCGGTGCTTCCCGGGTGAATGGAATGAATACCTTGAAATATGGCTTTCATCCAAAATCTCGTCTTTAAGCTCTTGAACGTTCGGAACCCAAATCCGGTAGGAGTACCTCATTATCCCTTTATCATCTTTCTCAGTATGGATCTCTTCTCCAGTCATTGACTCTCTACCTTCATTCATTACTTTCTCTTGGCACAATCTAATCTTTTCCAATAACTCTGGCTGCATCGAGATCTCAAACAGTTTTTCAGTTCCGGTTCCGGTTACCTTTACTTCAATTTCCATTCTCTCGAAATTCTTTATCAATTCTTCCGAAGTCATTATCATTCTAAGTCTTTCCTTTCTACTAAGGGCATCAGCCACCACATTGGCTTTCCCCGGATGATAGAGAATCTCACAATCATAGTCATTGATCAGCTCTAACCATCTCCTCTGGCGCATGTTGAGCTCTTTCTGCGTAAATATGTACTTGAGGCTCTTATGGTCTGTGAAAATCTCGCACTTCTCTCCATACAAGTAGTGCCTCCAAATCTTTAAGGCAAAAACTATTGCCGCGAGCTCAAGGTCATGAGTAGGATATCTAATCTCGTATTCCTTCAGTTGTCTCGACGCATACGCAATCACCTTACCGTGCTGCATAAGCACACACCCTAATCCTTTGTGCGACGCGTCACTATATATCACAAAATCCCCTTTTCCGTCGGGCAATGCCAACACCGGGGCTGTTACCAACCTTTTCTTTAATTCTTGAAAACTGTTCTCGCATTTTTCCGTCCATTCAAACTTCTCTGTCTTACGAGTAAGTCGTGTCAAAGGGGCTGTGATCTTCGCAAAATCCTCTACAAATCTACGATAGTAGCCGGCCAATCCTATGAAACTCCTTACCTCTGTGGGCTTGGTTGGCCTTTCCCAATTTGAGACCACCTCTATCTTGGAGGGGTCGACCAATACTCCTTCTTTATTAATCACATGTTCTAAAAATTGTACTTCATTCCGCCAGAATTCACACTTCGAGAATTTGGCAAATAATTGTTCCTCTCTGAGTATTCCTAGAGCTATCCTCAAATGCTCTGCATGTTCTGCCTCAGTCCTTGAGTAGATTAAAATATCATCGATAAAAACTATCACACACTTATCCAAGTACTTCTTAAATACTCTGTTCATTAAATCCATGAAAGCCGATGGGGCGTTGGTTAATCCAAAGGACATTACCAAGAACTCATAGTGCCCATACCTGGTACAGAACGCGGTCTTGGAAATATCTTCGGGTTTAATCTTTAGTTGGTGATATCCAGTTCTCAGGTCAATCTTGGAAAAATAAACAGCATCCTTTAGCTGGTCGAACAGATCGTCTATTCTAGGTAACGGGTACCTGTTCTTTATGGTTAGCTTGTTCAATTCTCAATAGTCGATGCACAGTCTCATGCTCCCATCCTTCTTCTTAACAAATAACACTGGTGCTCCCCACGGAGACACACTGGGTCTTATCATACCCTTATCCAAGAGTTCCTGCAATTGGGTAGCTAATTCCTTCATTTCTAATGGGGCTAACCGGTAAGCTGCTTTTGAAACTGGCGCCATCCCTGGGGCCAACTCAATAGCAAATTCAATCACTCTATCGGGTGGTAATCCCGGAAGGTCTTGGGGGAATACATCTTTAAATTCATTGACTACCGGAATATCTTGTAAGTTGGGCACCTCCTTCTGCGTGTCCACCACATAGGCTAGGTAAGCCTCATTTCCTTTTCGTACCATCCTTTTGGCCTGGGCCATGGTTAAAAATTTCTGCGTCTGCCTCTTTCCCCTAAATATGACTTCTTTCTTTCCTGGGATATTCAACTTAACTTTCTTCCCCTTAAAGTCTATCTGAGCATCATTGCTAGATAGCCAGTCCATTCCCAAAATTACATCAAACTCCCCTAATTTAAAAGGAATCAGATCAATACTAAAAGATTGTTCCCCTATGCCTAATTCATAGGCGGGGTGAATCTGGTTAACAGGAATAACTTCATGATTGGCTATTTCTACTTGTAAGGGTTCTATCAAGGGTTCAGCCTTAAGTCTTAATTTATGCGCAAAGTCTCTTGATATAAAAGATTTAGTTGCTCCCGAATCAAATAAAATGTTTGCACTGATTGAATTTAGAGAAAAGGTACCTGCTATCACATCTGAGTCTTTCATAGCATCCCGGACTGTCATGTTGAAAGTCCTCGCAGTAGGTGGCTTATTGGAGGCAGCCCTGCTGGCTCCTGAAGCTGCTGGTTTGTTCATTGGGCATTCCCTCTTCCAATGACCCGGGCGTCCACACTGATGACAAGTGGTGGTTGGAATGACAGCAGGGGTTGATGAAGGGCACTTAATTGAATAGTGACCCTCTCAATCGCACTTAAAGCAGGTTACTGGCTTTCCTTTACACTCCCCAGTATGCATCCTTCCACAAGTGTTACAGGCTGGAAATGGGGGTCGAGATTGGTTGGAATAGGACATTCTTGACTTCTGGCCGCTCTGGCTCACATTCACACTCATTGGCCGCTTAAACCCAGTGTTCTTTCCCGGTAGGGACACTGCTCCTCGATTAAATCTAGCTGGGAAGTTCCCTCCTGCGGAACCTCCACCCATGCTCATACTTTTCCTCTTTATTCCCTTCTTCCCTCTTTCCTTCTGCATCTGTTCACTTCCGGCTTCTACAATTGTTGCCTTTTGTACCAGAGTGGCATAATCCGTAAGCTCAAGGATGCCACCCTATTCTGAATCCACGGTTTCAGTCCCTGTTGAAACCTCCTAGCTTTCTTTTCCTCAGTGCTCACAAACTCCGACACAAACCTTGATAACTCGGTAAATTTTGCTTCGTACTCTGCTATAGATAAGTTATTATGCTTTAGCTCCAAGAACTTGAGCTCCATCTGGTTCTCCATAAACCTCGGGAAATACTTTCCCAAAAACAACTGACTGAACCTCTCCCAGGTTATGATAGCATTTGTCTCCATGTTTTTCTTGGCCTCCCACCAGTAGTTGGCCTCTCCTTTCAGAAGGTAGGTAGCAAATACAGTCTTCTGTGCCTCATCGGTACTCAGAATCTCAAAGGATTTCTCCATTTCCTTCAGCCATGCCCTTGCCTCAACTAGGTCGGCTGATCCGTGGAACTCAGGGTACTTAAAGGACTTAAAAGCCCTGAAAGAGTTTGGCACAGCATTGTTATTTCCTTGAGGGGGTGGGTTGGGTTGACGTTCCAAGTTCTGCCTTAGTAGTTGCATGAACTGAACCATGGGATCCATGCCTGGGTTTGGTACTGGTTGCTCAACCTCAGTTTCTCCTTCTTCAGCCTCTATCTCAAATCCTTCAACATCATATGTTTCCTCCTCGTCTTCATACAGGGAGCCATCCTGTTCCACATAATCCTCATCTTCCTCTTCACTGTGTTCTTGGTTCCTACCGTCCTGGTTATGGCTTCCCTGGTCCTCAGATCCAGGGTTCGCCCTAGTTCCAGTCTTTCTTGGCGGCATGAATACGATAAATATTTGGGAAATTCAATGTATGGTCATAATTATACACAACATTGTGCCTTGCACAGTTCTATAATGGGGAGAATGTGTCTCGCAATTCTATTATATTATGACAATTCTAAAAGAAGTGCATTAATAATAATGATAAAAACAGTGATCTCGTCACTAAGGAACTGAACTGAAAGGAAACAAATATATACATAATGTGAGAAATACATAGTTTGATCTGGTCAAAAGTACAACAGTGCTACAGCCATCTGCCCCAAAAGTGATACACAAGAGTGTAATAACCCCAAATTTTGGAATTTTTGAAACCCTTATGAATAGTGCTTTTTGCTGATTATGCTGAATAAGAAAACTTTTCATGTCACACTATGTAGGGGTTCTTTTATTGTTATTCTGAGATCGTATTAGTACTCTACATGATAAATAAGTGTATGTAAAGATCGTCAGAATCCAAATCCGAACACTTTGATTTTTCCCGAAAATCCACCAGATACCGAAAGAATTGAGTATAAGGTAACAGGATAAAAAGGATTTAAATTCAAGGATTATAAGAGAGGATCATAAAAGGAATATAATATATTGAGAAAGGTTAAGGAAACCCAAGTAATAAGATCCCGGGTATGATCCCTCAAACGATAAACGAAAACGAAAGTTAAGCGAACCGCATAACAGATCAGCGGTCATTAGCCAAGTAATTAGAAGCTAATCAAAGAGGTTAGTGAGGATGATGTCATCAAACCAATAAGAGGAGGACAAGTGGGGGAGGATGACATAACAAGGTGACATAAGCATGACAAAGAAAGGTGTGTTGTTGGTTGATTAAGAACCACACAAAAGTTACCATGGTAAAAAGTAATAAATCAAAACAAAAACACCAAAAACAACCAACCAACCATTCATTTCACCAAAAACATAACTTGACTTCTTTTTCTCCATTGAATCTCTCGGCCTCTTTCTTAAGAAAAGGGAAGTCAAAGCTCCTCCACTTGCTAATTTACAAGATAATTATCCTAGCTTCTCCTAGTTAAGTTACATACTTCCTAGGAATCTTAGCTTCAAAATCCTTTCCTAGCATTTCCTATAAATCATTCAAGAAGATGGTGAATGGTACTTTCTTGAAATTAATTTTTGTGTTCTTGATTTCTTTGAAAGATCAAGCTTGTAGGAGGTTAGATTAAGGCTTCCAAGGGCATTCCAAGGATCTTTCATGGATTAAAAGCTTCAAGGAAGGTATAACTCTTCATGATCTTAGTCTTAAGTTTTGTTGTTTAAATTTCCTAATGTTTAGATGATGGGTTAGTGTAATGGGTGTGTAATCATGTTTAGAGCTTGTTATGAGTAGTTTAGTTGATGAGAGGCATGATTATTGTGTGTTTAGAGATTGGTTGGGTTTGTGATGTTTTTGGAGTTGGAAATCTTGGTTATTAGTTAATGAACTTAAGTAAACTCTTAGTTCATGATTGAGAAATAAGTATGAATTGGTAATATTGAATTTTTGGGGCTGTTGTAGTATGGTATGGATGGATTTTGGTTGTATGAATGAATTATGGTTGATTGGTGGTTGGTTTGGAGTAGAATAAAAATTGGTAATCGCGTAAACATAGCCGTCGTAATGTCTGATTTACTTTAGGCTGTTTTTGCTCTTAACATCAGGACCCAAGAACTCCCTGTTGAGTTTTGACATTGCCATGATTAGATAGTTCAAGTTACGAGCTTCGTTTTGATATGTGGTTCGTTTGAATCCGATGTACGGTTTAGGAGAAACGACCGTTTTAAGTAATGGCATTTCGTGAACGAACCATTACCCCTCGGCTTACTTTGAAACCTTGGTTAAGGACTTTAAATGACTAATTGGGATATGAAAAAATTATTTAAAGTGTATTAGGCAGTTGGTAAGGCACTCGCGAAAGAATCACCTTAAAACTCTTAATGGTTAATTTATTAAAAATGGTGGAGCCGTGGGTACTCGAGCGACTTAAGTGAATCGTTAAGCGCGAAAGCGAACGTTAGGACTCTAAATGGTTAAAGTCTAGTTTCTTAAGCGATCGGGGTTTAATTCCGACTTATGTTGTTGTTCATAGGTTATCGGACCCACTCTAAGCTTAAGTCTATCCGGGAGCACTCAGGCAAGTTTTCTACCCGTTATACTGTTGTTGTGATGTATACATATGTATATGCATTATCTTGTGATAGATGCATGATGGTTAATTTGCACATTCTTGCGATATATTGTAGCATGTGATATGGTATATATGCATGCCTATTTCGTAATCTTGATACATATATCTGTTGAGTCAGTTGATAATACCTATGCTAGAGATAAGCGGTATTTGCGTATACCCTTAGTATAGGGGACCCAAAGGTGAACATTTTTCTAAAACCGGGAGTCGATGTTCCCGAGTATAATATATATATTTATATATATATATGAATAGTTTTCAAAACTATTATTCGAATAAGGTTTATTCGATAACTTTATTTTATTAATGAATATTATTTTGAATATTCATTCGAGGGCTAATGACTCCGTTTATTTTATTAATGAATATTATTTTGAATATTTATTCGAGGGCTTATGACTCCGTTTATTTTATTAATGAATATTATTTTGAATATTCATTCGAGGGCTTATGTCTCCGTTTATTTTATTATTGAATATTATTTTGAATATTCATTCGAGGGCTTATGACCCCGTTTATTTTATTAATGAATATTATTTTGAATATTCATTCGAGGGCTTATGACTCCGTTTATTTTATTAATGAATATTATTTTGAATATTCATTCGAGGACTTATGACTTCGATTAATTACTAATTATTATTCTTTATTTTATTAAGGAATAATGTGTCAATGATCAAACTCGCTTTTGATTATTCAAATAAAGATAGTATTTTCGTATAAGTATATCTTTGGTTATTTAATATTCATTGCAAGTATAAGTTTTAAAACTTCTACTTCAATTATTTTTATAAAGATTATTCTTTATGAGAATATTATTTAAATAATAATATTCAGATATTTCCTAATATATTGGGACTGATTTATTTTATTAAATCAGCATCACTCCAAACATTCTTAAAAATGTTTTGCGAGTCTTCAAAATGATTTTAAAAGTTAGAGCGGATCCCAAAACTCATTTTTATATTTAAGATCCTCCTTTCGAAGGAGATTTAAATACTCGCTCAAACCTGACGGATCCGGCTCTGTGGTGTATTGTATATTCGCAACAAGGTTGCTATTTTGATAAAAGATTTTTTTATTACTTACCCAACACTCGGGAAGTAAAACTCTTGGAACAAGTTAATCCATTAATAGGCATCGCCTGGGAAATATCGGTGAGTTCTCCTTTCCAACTAGATACGACTTATTGGTGGAGCCGTATCAACAAGTTTCTACTTGGGGAAAGGGGGAACGAGCTTTACGTTTCAGAGTCATGGATTTCATTTGAACTAGGAGTGGCGTAAGTGGTCGAGTGGCGCCGGCCCAGCCTTATTATATTGGCCCAAATGGCCCGGAAGTTCCGCTAAGACGGTTCATTCCTTAGGAGTCCAGTGTTCGGTTGACAAGTAAATCCGAAAGGTTCTCCTCTACATGTAGAAAATGGTGGGGTTGCACTACTATGACTGATCATCGTAAGTGGTCTCCCTGGCGCGGCAAACTCCCGTAATGAGTTCATCATCCAATTGAATATTTCTGCAACACTACCCAGAGCGCTTCGATAGAAAGGCTACGGTTAGGCGATTGTTGAGTGTTGGCAGGGTCAAGTTTTCAAAATGATGTTTGCATCAAATGAAGTATCTCGTAACTTCATTTTATTTTTATGATATTTTAAAGATTGATTCTATACAAGTTTTGTCTTGTAGCTTAATCTATGGGATGAACTATTTATACATTGAACGGTGGTAGTTCAAGTAATATTCGGAAAAGATATAAGTATATTGGAGTATCTTGTAACTTCATCTTTTAAACTTATATCTAGTTAATGATTGTCTTATGAATGACAAAGATTTTCAGAAAAACGTTGAGACAAGGTTAGATATATGAGATCACCTTGCAACGATATTTTTATACAGTTATAAACTGGAACTCTGTGTATATTATATAGAAGATTTCAAAGATTGTGAAAAGTATATATGTATATATATACTGAATATTTTGCGACTTGGTCGCGTTAAGATATCAGCTTGGTTCATTTCTTCTTGACCAAGACTTTCATGAGTACTATGAGAATGCTCATATATTGTTAATTATTATACATATTATTTCGGTGGGCTTGTTGCTCACCCTTGCTTTCTTCTTTCATCACACAACATCAGATAGACAACATGAACAGGACCAAGCTCCCAATTCGCGAGTGGATAGGAAACGTTCTGCAGTTTCCTATAGGCGTTGATATCGTTGTTGCTGAGGTAGGAACTACCAATAGGCTAGGCTTTCAACTTTTGATGTACCAGACTTATGTATCTTTATCAATTGTAATAATGGCAAAGAAATGTAAATTTATTCAAAAACCCTTTTAAGGTGTAATGGCATATAATTTTGGAATAAAATGACTCGTGTTATTTTTGGATATTCATCTCTGAGACTATAACTTGTGGTGTGTGTGTTTATTGTAGGGTCACAGTACAGAGTAGTTGATTGTTTATTAAGATTGGGTGTTATTAAGGGAAATGGAACTCGTGACAACCCGGATCCCCGACCCCAGATTTGGGGGTGTTACAGAAATGGTATCAGAGCTAAGCGTTATAAACCTCAGAGATGATTTGACGTTAAGATAATAAGAACTCTTGCCAAGTTCATAGTCGGGCTACCTAACGTAGAACTGACAGTTAAAACCCTTATGGGAACCCTTATAAATATCGTGATAGGAGCGTAGTTCGTTATCGTATATGGTAGCGGGACTCCAAACCCTGAGGTTGAGGAGCAACAATGCGATGATATTTTATTAGTTATTGGAGATCAGATTGTGGATCCAATAGAGCGTCCTAACACGGGACCGGATGATGTTCATATTGAGGATGTAGCGGTTGAAGATGTTGTCCTAGAAGGGATTATCGCTGAGAAGGATCTTATGAAGGATCCTGACAAGAATGAATAAAGGACCACTGAGGAATTGATGACCATGGTTAGGGCAACTACCAGAGGTAGGATTGGCCGGTCACTACCAGAGGTTCATTCAAGTTTGTAAAGATAGTAGCCCCTTTAACGCGGCTTACTCATAAGACTGAGAAGTTCGAATGGACAGAGAAATGCGAGAACAGCTTTTAAGAACTGAAGCAAAGATTGGTGACGGCCCCTATGATGGCATTGCCGGATGGAAAAGAAGATTTTGTGATCTGTAGTGACATTTCGCATAAGGAATTAAGGTGCTTCTTATACAGCACATCAAGGTAATCGTGTATGCATCAAGACAATTAAGGGAATATAAAATTCGATATCCCCACCAATGAGCTTGGGCTCGTGGCAATAGTTTTGCCCTAAAGATTTGAGGCACTACTTGTATGGAGAGAAGTGCAAGATTTACACAAGCCATAAGTGCTCTAGTGCATTTTTACGTAGAAAGAGCTCAACATACGCCAGAGGAGGCGGTTAGAGCTAATCAAGAATATTGATTGGGAGATTCTTTATCATTCGGGGAAAGCTAATGCGGTGGTTGATGCCCTTAGTGAAAAGGAGAAACTCAAGATGATAATGTCTTTGGGAGAGTTTATAAGAGATTTTGAGAAAATGGAAATAGAAGTGAAGGTAACCAGAGCCGGTACCGAAAAGATGTTTGAGATTGCAATACAGCCCAAATTATTGGAAAAGAACATATTGTGCCAGAGAAAGTGATGAATGAAGGCAGAGAGCCAACAAATAGATAAGAGATTAATACCGAGAAAGATGATAAGGGAATAATGAGGTATTCCTACAGAATTTGGGTTCCAAATGTTCAAGAGCTTAAATATTAGATCTTAGATGAAAAATAGTTTGAGGAATAGGATTTAGAGCAAACCCTGAACGTGATAGTCAGGGAGGTCGCCATCAAGATTAAAGGAACCCATAACATAATGAAATGGAAAATGAGGATTTTAACGTATAAGATAACCCCAAGTATGGGAGAAGGATGAAACATTTCATACTAAGGAAACAGAAAGTCGAGTAAGGAAAGGAGACCCGAGACGGTACTCCTATACGGAAATTCATGGACCTGTCTAAAAAGAACTTAGACTATTATCCCCAACCACCACCTTGAGGAAACAATGCGGTAGGAAATTCTTTCATGACCTATAAGTCGCTAAGCTCTCAGAGTTCCAAGGAACAAGTTGACCCAGTCGAGACAAGAGCCTGGCTAAAGGAAATATAGGAATCATTTGAGATTCTAAATGATTGACGAATCAGAAAAGATTGTTTTTGTCACTTACCCTCCTAAGAGAGAGGCCACCCGCTGGTGAAAGGACAAGGAAGGCACGGAGCAAGAGATTATAATAAACTGATTTAAGTTCAGTCAATTGTTTTCAGGAAAGTACTTCCCAAGGTTATGGAGATAGTGTAAAAGCTTTAGAGCCAGAATAAAGGCAGACGAGTATGATGAATTATGAATCTAAGTTGTAAAAGTTGTCAAGATTCGTTCTGAGGTCACGAATCCAGAATGACGGGATGTTTGAAATCAATGCTTATGTTGTGTTGGTTCGTGAAATAATGATAAGAGAAAGGAAAATAAAAAGAAACTGAAGTGGAAAGGAATATAAAGGCAGCAATAGAGTTTGAGGAATGATAAGGGAGTTGGGTATGAGGAAATCCTAAAGACTCGTACCAATAGAAATAGAAAAGTATGTAATCGTCAGGATGAGGGTGATTCACCATGAGTTAAAATTAATGGTTGAAGGCATAAGAGATACATATATTTTATCCCCTGTAAGTTGGGAGGATTCGAGGAAACCCTGAGATAATTTGAAGGATAAATAATGAGACGCGGATAGACTGAGGAGACAAGGAAGTAAGAAATTAGGAAAATTGGATGAAGGAAGTGACCTTCAAGAATGTGAAGTGTAAGACCGGTGGCTTGATACCCAGGAAGGGAGACACCGGGAATGAGAGATATCCCAACATTGAGATGACTGTTGAAATAAACAACAAAAGTAAATACGGAATTATTAAGAAGAAGTTCACGTTGAACACGACCAATATCTTCCAGAACATCCTTGTTATCGTTACCAAATCAAGCAAGAAAAGTAGATAACCGTAGTTATCTTTTGAAGGCCATATTGATTGACCTCATTTTAAATACAGATGTTATTGTGAAATTAGGCACATACTATCGAGGTGGGAAGGATTGAATAAGGCACCCTTATCAGGGATATATGACTTGATTATCCATGAAAGGATGCATGTACCTTTTTAAAGGTGGAATTAAAGATAGAACATCGGTAACTTAAAATGAATCCTAGGAGAATGCATAAAGGTTGGCATTTCACCCTTAATAGGGATAGTATGAGTTTTGACAGTATGAATTGTAAAGGATTAAGGTAATAACAACCTGTAAGAATCAGTGGAGAAATTTTTCAGAAGTATATAGACAGTGATTCTAGTATTAATAAATGGTATCTTGATATGCCCTGTATCTAGGGAATACAGGAGGAACGATTCAAGGATAACCTTAGAGGTTTTACAAGGAGAAAGGTAATATTCAAAATTTCTCAAGAATAAAAATGTTGATAAAGGAAATATGACGTAATTATATTGATGCCAAGTGGGGCACGTGTTCAACCACGAGAAAGTATGGATCGAACCAGTAAAGGTCGAAATTGTTCAGGGCAATTAGGGCCTAAGATAAAAGATGTTCTAAGTATGATTGTCAGTCGTGACAGTGATTAACCTCTAAAGACTGAGGCAATAACTTATGGAAAAATGGTGATATTTTTTTTACTCATCTGATTTTAAGGAAAACATCTTCACTCAAGCAGTGATTGGAAATGAGATAGAAAATTTAGTGAAGGTGGTTAAAATGACATTGATTGTAAGGAAATATTACTATCAGGAAGGGCCAAAGAGGTGGCCGACACTTTAAGTGTAAGAAGATAATTATAGGCGCTTGTGCCAAAAGAATACAGTGATGATGGTTAAAGCTGTGAAGGTTGTATTATGGTTTGGAAGATTGACATTCCTTCTGATGACTGTGCAATACCCAACTGTAATAGTAGTTTGGTAAAGGTTTAATTCGTATAATCGCCATGAGCGGGCTATCTATCTTAGAAGGTACTATCTTGAGATAAGCCAGGACCATGTTACGAAATGATTAAATGAACCTTTGAGATGCATGTCTCCCAATAAAGACATACGATTAAGAATGGTATTAACCTGCTATCGTTGCCTTCATTGAAACTCTTCTGCAATTTTATCTACTTCATGTCATATGTACGTCAAGTTCAGGAGTGTTCTTCATGAATCATGAACGGTGATCATGTTACCTCCTTAGAAGAATTCGATACGAGATGTATGGACTCCGTATAGTTAGTTATTAAGACTTCATGGAAAATGAATGATTACATTAGGTCAACGGTGGACCCTAGTAGTGCAGGAATGATTGTGCGGGTAATGAGCCGATTAATTACAACCGTGAGAGTTGTATTGGAATGGATGTTGAGAGTAGGTACCACTAATAGGGTTGTGGTGATGTATAAGTTATCATTGATAGACTAATTAAGCCGATTATCTACCTATTGAATACTTATTCCTTCTTATCAATAGAGAGTCGTATTACTATACGAGGAAGGTTGCAATGCAAGCATAGAATTCTAGTAACGATGATGTCTAGAATGAGATCTCGGATTCGATTTTTGATGTCGAAGGAGTTTCAAAGGTGATTGTGTATAAGCTCGAGGAAGAGCATGGGTCCATAGAATGATGGATGGAATAGTAAATATTTAAGCATGTGAAATACGATGCTATTATACTTGATGTGGATTTATATACATATATATTTTATTCTCCTATGAAAAACCTCTATAGTTCAGAGGTAGACTCCAAGCCAGATATTTTGTGGCAGTATATTTTTTTCATATATACGATTCTCTTCAATTCGTTCTTTTCTTTTTATTTTGTATAAGCTGAGAAGAACAACCCTTCCAGAAAGGGAGGTATTGACGAATGACTATCTATCTGTGTGATAGAAGCCTAGTAGGATACCACATGTTGTTTAATTGCTTGTCAAGTACTAAAGGCTGGCCACCTTCTGTACTAACTATGCAATAGAACAAGTGTTCATGATCATAGTGATCTCTCAACAAATTCCTTTACTTCTATATGATTGATCAAACTTTGGAAAATAGAAACAGCTGAAAAAGGAGTAGTAAAGTTGTGGTGGTATTCGGAATGGAAACACATTCGTGATACTAAGGTTGACGTGGTTATTAAAAGGTTATAGAACGCTAACGAGCAAAAGTATAACCAGTATAATATTGGGAACGGAAGGTAGTAGCGATTATAAACTGGAAAAGAATGGGTATTGAGAAGCAAAAGCTCTAATGCTAAAAGCTATAATGAGAGTCTGTGCAATAGACTTGAAAGAATTTGGAATGATCACTTAACGCGGATTGAGTTTTCTCATGATAATAGATCGTATGTCAGGTATCGAGATGTCGTTTTATGAGATCTTTGAGGGAAGACAATGTCGATCCCCCTTATGTTAGGATGAAGTTGTAGAGCGCAAGATGCTCGGACAAGTAGTGGTCCAAAGGACCAAGGATATAATAGATTTAATCAGAGGATGGCTGGTAGTAGCCCAAGATGGGAATACGAAGTATGTTGATTTGACACGAAAGGACAAGGAATAGGAAGTAGGGGACCTAGTGTTGTTATAGGTATTCCCTTGGAAAGGAATGATGAGGTTCGGAAAGAAAGGGAAGCTAAGTCCACGAATTGTTGGACCCTTGGATATATTAAGACGTATTGGGAAGATAGCATATGAGCTAGCCCTACCCCCGAACATGTAGCAAGTCATAACGTGTTTCACATATCATTGTTAAGGAAGTGTAATTCAGATGCCAGATAAATAGGGGCATATGAGCGCATAGACATGCAACCAGACGTAACCTATATGGAGCAACCAGGAAGGGTTATAGACTGAAAAGGGACAAGTGCTTAGGAGAAGGGTTATCAAACTATTCAGAGTTTGATGGAAGAACCACAATGTGGGAAAATTTACTTGAGAGTTAGAAAGTGCAATGCTAAGAAAGTATCCCTATTCATTTTCTATCTGATTCCGGGACGGAATCCTTTTAAGGAGGGGAGACTGTAATAACCCCAAATTTTGGAATTTTTGAAACCCTTATGAATAGTGCTTTTTGCTGATTATGCTGAATAAGAAAGCTTTTCATGCCATACTATGTAGGGGTTCTTTTATTGTTATTCTGAGATCGTATTAGTACTCTATATGATAAATAAGTGTATGTAAAGATCGTCAGAATCCAAATCCGAACACATTGATTTTTCCCGAAAATCCACCAGATACCGAAAGAATTGAGTATAAGGTAACAGGATAAAAAGGATTTAAATTCAAGGATTATAAGAGAGGATCATCAAAGGAATATAATGTATTGAGAAAGGTTAAGGAAACCCAAGTAATAAGATCACGGGTATGATCCCTCAAACGATAAACGAAAACGAAAGTTAAGCGAACCGCATAACAGATCAGCGGTCATTAGCCAAGTAATTAGAAGCTAATCAAAGAGGTTAGTAAAGATGATGTCATCAAACCAATAAGAGGAGGACAAGTGGGGTAGGATGACATAACAAGGTGACATAAGCATGACAAAGAAAGGTGTGTTGTTGGTTGATTAAGAACCACACAAAAGTTACCATGGTAAAAAGTAATAAATCAAAACAAAAACACCAAAAACAACCAACCAACCATTCATTTCACCAAAAACACAACTTGACTTCTTTTTCTCCATTGAAGCTCTCGGCCTCTTTCTTAAGAAAAGGGAAGTCCAAGCTCCTCCACTTGCTAAATTACAAGGTAATTATCCTAGCTTCTCCTAGTTAAGTTACATACTTCCTAGTAATCTTAGCTACAAAATCCTTTCCTAGCATTTCATATAAATCATTCAAGAAGATGGCGAATAGTACTTTCTTGAAATTAATTTTTGTGTTCTTGATTTCTTTGAAAGATCAAGCTTGTAGGAGGTTAGATTAAGGCTTCCATGGGCATTCCAAGGATCTTTCATTGATTAAAAGCTTCAAGGAAGGTATAACTCTTTATGATCTTAGTCTTAAGTTTTGTTGTTTAGATTTCCTAATGTTTAGATGATGGGTTAGTGTAATGGGTGTGTAATCATGTTTAGAGCTTGTTATGAGTAGTTTAGTTGATGAGAGCCATGATTATTGTGTGTTTAGAGATTGGTTGGGTTTGTGATGTTTTTGGAGTTGGAAATCTTGGTTATTAGTTAATGAACTTAAGTAAACTCTTAGTTCATGATTGTGAAATAAGTATGAATTGGTAATATTGAGTTGTTGGGGCTGTTGTAGTATGGTATGGATGGATTTTGGTTGTATGAATGAATTGTGGTTGATTGGTGTTTGGTTTGGAGTAGAATAAAAATTGGTAATCGCGTAAATATAGCCGTCGTAATGTCCGATTTACTTTAGGCTGTTTTTGCTCTTGACATCAGGACCCGAGAACTCCCTCTTAAGTTTTGACCATTACCATGATTAGATAGTTCATGTTACGAGCTTCGTTTTGATATGTGGTTCGTTTGAATCCGATGTACGGTTTAGGAGAAACAACCGTTTTAAGTAACGACGTTCGCGAACGAACCATTACCCCTCGCCTTACTTTGAAACCTTGGTTAAGGACTTTAAATGATAATTGGGATATGAAACAATTATGTAAAGTGTACTAGGCAGTTGGTAAGGCACTCGCGAAAGAATCGTCTTAAAACTCTTAATGTTTAATTTATTAAAAATGGTGGAGCCGAGGGTACTCAAGCGACTTAAGTAAATCATTAAGCGCGAAACCGAACGTTAGGACTCTAAATGGTTAAAGTCTAGTTTCTTAAGCGACCGGGGTTTAATTCCGACTTATGTTGTTGTTCATAGCTTATCGGACCCACTCTAAGCTTAAGTCTATCCGGGAGCACTCAGGCAAGTTTTCTACCCGTTATACTGTTGTTGTGATGTATACATATGTATATGCATTATCTTGTGATAGATGCATGATGGTTAATTAGCAAATTCTTGCGATATATTGTAGCATGTGATATGGTATATATGCATGCATGTTTCGTAATCTTGATACATATATCTGTTGATTCAGTTGATAATACATATGCTAGAGATAAGCGGTATTTGCGTATACCCTTAGTATAGGGGACCCTAAGGTGAACATTTTACTAAAACCGGGAGTCGATGTTCCCGAGTATAATATATATATATATATATTTATATATATATATGAATAGTTTTCAAAACTATTATTCGAATCAGGTTTATTCGATAACTTTATTTTATTAATGAATATTATTTTGAATATTCATTCGAGGGCTTATGACTCCGTTTATTTTATTAATGAATATTATTTTGAATATTCATTCGAGGGCTTATGACTCCGTTTATTTTATTAATGAATATTATTTTGAATATTCATTCGAGGGCTTATGACTCCGTTTATTTTATTATTGAATATTATTTTGAATATTCATTCGAGGGCTTATGACCCCGTTTATTTTATTAATGAATATTATTTTGAATATTCATTCGAGGGCTTATGACTCCGTTTATTTTATTAATGAATATTATTTTGAATATTCATTCAAGGACTTATGACTTCGATTAATTACTAATTACTATTCTTTATTTTATTAAGGAATAATGTGTCGATGATCAAACTCACTTTTGATTATTTAAATAAAGATAGTACTTTCGTATAAGTATATATTTGGTTATTTAATATTCATTGCAAGTATAAGTTTTAAAACTTCTACTTCAATTATTTTTATAAAGATTATTCTTTATGAGAATATTATTTAAATAATAATATTCAGATATTTCCTAATATATTGGGACTGATTTATTTTATTAAATCAGCATCACTCCAAACATTCTTAAAAATGTTTTGCGAGTCTTCAAAATGATTTTAAAAGTTAGAGCGGATCCCAAAACTCATTTTTATATTTAAGATCCTCCTTTCGAAGGGGATTTAAATGCTCGCTCAAAACCTGAGGGATCCGGCTCTGTGGTGTATTGTATATTCGCAACAAGGTTGCTATTTTAATAAAAGAATTTTTGATTACTTACCCAACACTCGGGAAGTAAAACTGTTGGAACAAGTTAATCCATTAACAGGCATCTCCTGGGAAATATCGGTGAGTTCTCCTTTCCATCTAGATACGACTTCTTGGTGGAGCCGTATCAACAAGTTTCTACTTGGGGAAAGGGGGAACGAGCTTTACGTTTCAGAGTCATGGATTTCATCTGAACTAGGAGTGGCGTAAGTGGTCGAGTGGCGTCGGCCCAGCCTTATTATATTGGCCCAAATGGCCCGGAAGTTCCGCTAAGACGGTCCATTCCTTAGGAGTCCAGTGTTCGGTTGACAAGTAAATCTGACAGGTTCTCCTCTACATGTAGAAAATGGTGGGGTTGCACTACTATGACTGATCATCGTAAGTGGTCTTCCTGGCGCGGCAAACTCCCGTAATGAGTTCATCATCCAATTGGATATTTCTGCAACACTACCCAGAGCGCTTCGATAGAAAGGCTACGGTTGGGCGATTGTTGAGTGTTGGCAGGGTCAAGTTTTCAAAATGATGTTTACATCAAATGAAGTATCTCGTAACTTCATTTTATTTTGATGATATTTTAAAGATTGATTCTATACAAGTTTTGTCTTGAGCTTAATCTATGGGATGAACTATTTATACATTGAACGGTGGTAGTTCAAGTAGTATTCGGAAAAGATATAAGTATATTGGAGTATCTTGTAACTTCATCTTTTAAACTTATATCTAGTTAATGATTGTCTTATGAATGACAAAGATTTTCAGAAAAACGTTGAGACAAGGTTAGATATATGAGATCACCTTGCAATGATATTTTTATACAGTTATAAACTGGAACTCTGTGTATATTATACAGAAGATTTCAAAGATTGTGAAAAGTATATATGTATATATATACTGAATATTTTGTGACTTGGTCACGTTAAGATATCAGCTTGGTTCATTTCTTCTTGACCAAGACTTTCATGAGTACTATGAGAATGCTCATATATTGTTAATTATTATACATATTATTTCGGTGGGCTTGTTGCTCACCCTTGCTTTCTTCTTTCATCACACAATATCAGATAGACAAGATGAACAGGACCAAGCTCCCAATTCGCGAGCGGATAGGAAACGTTCCGCAGTTTTCTATAGGCGTTGATGTCGCTGTAGCTGAGGTAGGAACTACCAATAGGCTAGGCTTTCAACTTTTGATGTACCAGACTTATTGATAGGGATAAATAAATCCTGATTGTATAATTAAATAACACATTAATTGTACAAGGTGTGGGCTGCTAGGCCCAATAAAAAGTTGTATGATATTCAGACCAGAAAGGTTAACACGTTGATCAGGCCTGATGGACCAGATCAGGCCTGATGGAACAAAGAAGGCCCAAAGCCCTGATTATTTATTAATTTCATAATTAATAAATAAGGGAGAAAAACAGCTATCAAGATAAGTCCTAATGGGGATATAAATCCTTGTAGATTGGCCTCCAAGGAACCTCATGGGATAAGGAATCAGCTTCCTACTTCCTAGGACTCCTAAGTCTATCCTAATTCAGAGGCTTGACCACCAAGTCTCCTACTCCAAGTCCAATTCAAGGACCCCCACATCTATATAAGGGGCCTCACCCCACAAACCAAGAACTACATTTTTTGACTTGATCATTGGCAATCAGCAAGGTACATAGGCATCTTGTTAAGGCAGATTGAGTCACGAAACACAAGAGCAGTCAAATCAAGCCTTGAAGCTCACGTTCTTTACTATTAAATACAGCAATTATATATATTAGTTTTAATCCATAACATTTGGCACCGTCTGTGGGAAGCACAACAACAACCATGGCGAGAACACGGAGAACAACTAGAGCTCTGGAGGAAGGAACACCGTCGGGAACAACCCAGATGATTTCGTCCACCGTGGAAATACCTCCCCATTCAACTTATGCATGTACTCAGGTGGAAACCCAGATAGGGGCAACTCAACCTCAGCCACAAGGGACGACTCCCCCGACTATTCAAGGTACGAATCCTCAAGTTCAACAAGTACATATACCTGTGAATTCTCGACCCGTTGGGTATGAATATTCAATTGTTGTTACTATTAACCCCTCTTATGGGATGCCCCTTCACCCCGAGGCTGGAGGAAGTGGATATGCTGGGCGAAGTGAAGCACGAGGGCAATCGCCCCCCTATATACGAGGTTTGGCTCCTATCCCCGAGGATCAGGAATTTTCTAGTCCTTACACTGAGAGAGACTCTGAATCTTCGGAAGATGAAGTGGCCCCAAGAAGGAGGCGTCCTGGCAAAGAGCCAATGGCCGATGGAAGGCAACGCTCTCAAAGCACCCAAGGGGCGAATCCCCAAGAAGTGCAGGAAAGGATCAGGGCTCATGAGGCTGAGATCCAAAGGCTGAGGCATGATTTGGAGGATCACCAGGCCACCAGACCCCAGATACCTCCTAGGGGGAGAAATCCTCCTATCATAGACCTGGATGGTCCGGTACGAAGAAGGGATGTCGTCCCAAGAACTGATCCAAGCAATCTCCTTCCCCTTGGAGATCCTGATGATCCAACTCCACCTTTCACAGAAGAGATAATGAATGCCCATATCTCAAGGAAATTCAAGATGCCCACTATCAAAGCCTATGATGGCACGGGAGACCCCGTTAATCATGTCAGGACATTCTCTAATGCACTGCTGCTGCAACCCGTGAATGATGCTATAAAGTGTCGGGCCTTCCCTCAAACCCTGTCGGGTATGGCTCAAAGATGTTACAGTCACTTGCCCCCAAACTCTATTGGATCGTTCAGAGAGTTAAGTCAGGCTTTTATTAAGCAGTTCATCGGTGGGAGAGTCCATGAAAAGTGTTCAGCATCTCTTATGAGTATTGTGCAGGGAGCTAAGGAATCTTTGAGAGATTACCTGAATCGTTTTACAAAGGAGGCTTTAAAATTCCCAGACCTTGATGATAAGGTAGCCATGATAGCACTGCAACAAGGGACTAGGGATGAGTTTTTCAAGATGTCCTTGGCCAAACGTCCCCCTGAAAGCATGTTGCAGCTCCAAGAGAGGGCAGGGAAGTATATCAAGGTTGAAAAAAGCATGAAGAAGACCGCAGTAAGTAATGAGTCCACTGGAGGCAAGAAGCGAAAAACTGATCTGGAGTATATCACCAAGGACAAGTATCCTAGAACCGAACAAAACCCTGATTCAACCCCCAAGAAAGGAGGACTTGGGCAAAAGTTCACTGAATACGCTAAGCTGAATGCTCCTAGAAGCCAGATCTTGATGGAAATCGAAAAAAATCGAGATATTCGTTGGCCTAAGCCCTTGAAGGCTGATCCCGCCAAGCTAGATAAGAGCAAGTATTGCATATTCCATAAAGATGTTGGCCATGACACCGATGAGTGTAGGCAATTGAAAGACGAAATTGAGTTTTTGATTTGAAAAGGAAGATTGAACAAGTATACTGGAGAAGGAGGGGACAGGAATAATAATGGAAGGAAGAACTTTGAAGATCGTAGGAGGGACCAAGACGATCAGGGGCGGAATCCCCAACCTAGAGGGTCGGTTATAAATGCAATTTTTGGAGGCCGCGACCTCGAGGGCCTGTGATAAACATGATCTTTGGAGGTCCAACTGCTGCTGGATTGTCCAAAAATTCCACAAAGGCATATACTAGAGAGGTTATGCATATTGTTGGAGGAGCCCCGAAGAGGGCCAGAATAGAAGTAACATTGGCTTTTGATGATTCTGACCTAGAGGGTGTAAAGTTTCCTCATGACGACCCGCTGGTCATAACACCAATAATAGGAAATAGCCTGGTTAAGAGGGTCCTTGTGGATAATGGTGCTTCTGTGGATATATTGCTCCATGACGCCTTTTTAAGGATTAGGTATAATGACTCCCAGTTGACACCAACCGACATGCCGATATATGGATTTGCTGGAGTAGAATGTCCTATGGAAGAGATAATCAAATTTCCAACCACCATAGGTACGGAACCAAGGCAAGCAACGTAGATGTTGGATTTCGTGGTGGTAATAGCTAGTTCAACCTATAATGTTATCATGGGAAGAACAGAGATACATGCCTTCAAGGCAGTCCCTTCTTCCTACCATTCAGTTATGAAGTTTCCCACCCGGAACGGGATTGGAGAAGAGAGAGGAGATCAAAAAATGGCTAGAAGCTGTTATGTGGCCTCTTTGAGGGCAGATGGAGTCGGGGGGCAGGTTCTTCCTATTGAAGATATGGATGTCCGAGAAAATGATGAGAAGAGAGGAAAGCCAGCAGAAGACTTGGTTTCGGTTCCTTTAGACCCCGAGAATCCTGAGAGGATGACTTTCATTGGAGCCACATTAGAGGAGCCCCTTAGAGGGAAGTTGGTGAAATTTTTGTAAGAAAATAGTGATGTATTTGCATGGTCAGCAGCTGATATGCCAGGCATAGACCCGGAGCTGATTACTTATAAGCTAAACGTGGATCCAAGCCGAAAGACAGTGAAACAAAAGAAAAGAAATTTTGCCCCGGAAAGATAAGAGACTATAAAACAGGAAGTAGAAAAGCTCTTAGAGGCTGGTTTCATTGAGGAGATTCAATTTCCGGAGTGGTTAGCAAACCCTGTAATGGTAAAGAAGGCTAATGGAAAGTGGAGGATGTGTATAGACTTCACTGATCTGAATGATGCATGCCCTAAACACTGTTTTCCATTGCCAAGGATTGATACTTTGATTGATGCCACTGCTGGGCATGAGATGCTGAGTTTCATGGATGGATTTAGCGGATATAATCAGATTAAGATGCACAAGGATGACATTCCAAATGTATCATTTATCACTGACTTTGGTGTTTATTGTTATCTTGTTATGGCGTTTGGTCTTAAGAATGCGGGAGCCACCTATCAAAGGTTGGTAAATAAAATTTCTAAGGATCTTATTGGTAAGACTATGGAAGTCTATGTTGATGACATGTTAGTCAAGAGTCTAGTAAAGACTAATCATATAACCCATTTGAGGGAAGCCTTTGAGGTCCTGAGGTACCACAAGATGATGTTGAATCCTACGAAGTGTGCTTTCGGAGTAGGATCTGGAAAATTCTTGGGATTGATGGTCTCAAAGAGAGGAATTGAGGCTAAACCCGATAAAATAAAGGCAATCCTGGACATGGAACCGCCAAAAACTGTCAAGGATGTTCAGAAGCTCACAGGAAGGGTCGCTGCGCTAGGACGATTCATCTCCAAGTCAGGAGACAAGTGCTTGTCATTCTTCAAGTCACTAAAGAACATCAAAGACTTTGTATGGAATGAGGAAAACCAGAAGGCATTCGAAGAGTTAAAGAAGTATATGGCTCAGGCCCCGTTGTTGGCCAAACCATATTTGAATGAAGTTTTATTCTTGTACTTGGCTGTTTCAGAGAGCGCCTTGAGCGCAGTGTTGGTTAAGGAGGAGCTAAAAGTCCAGAAACCCGTATATTATGTCAGCAAAATTCGGCATGGTGCTGAATTGAATTATTCAACTATTGAGAAATTTGCTCTAGCCTTGGTAATGGCTTCGAGAAAACTGCGTCCTTACTTTCAGGCTCATCAGATTGAGGTGCTAACGAATCAGCCACTGAGAAATATCATTCACAGTCCCAAGGCAAGTGGGAGATTGATTAAGTGGGTAATAGAGTTGGGAAAGTTCGATCTCAAGTATAAGCCACGTACGACCATAAAAGCCCAGGCACTAGCTGACTTCGTGGTGGAATGTACGATACCCAACCAGGAAGTCGGGGGGCAGGAAGATACCATACCTCAAGACAAGGAAGTCGATAATGGGGACAAAGAGAAGGATGATAAGGAGAAAGAATACTGGGTTCTCTATTTTGATGGAGCATCAAAAACAAATTCCAGTGGAGCAGGGTTGGTTTTGCAAAGCCCTGATGGGTTCTTAATTGAGTATGCTATGAAGCTAGACTTCCCAACCACAAACAATGAGACAGAATATGAAGCCCTGATAGCTGGCCTTGGTCTAGCTGGGACACTTAGAGTCAAAAACTTAAAGGTCTGTGGAGACTCGAAGCTGATCATATTCCAAGTAAAAGGAGAGTTTGAGGCAATGGATGATACGATGGCTAAGTATGTCCGCCTAGTAAGGGTTGTGATGACCCAATTTAATGAATGCCATGTTGAACACATTCCAAGGGAAGAAAATGCTAAGGCAGATGCGCTATCAAAGTTTGCTTCATCTGAGATTGAAGAAAGTTCGGGACGTGTGTACTTCCGTGTTTTGAAGACACGAAGCATAGATGTTAAGCTTGTGGCTCCCATAGGCCTGGGGACGTCATGGATTAATCCTATCAAGGCTCACATTCAAACCGGTTGGTTGCCAAGTGATGCAACTGAAGCACGGAAGTTAACTGTTCGAGCACTAAGGTACTCTTTGATAGATGGGATTCTTTACAAAAGATCTTTCGTGGTTCCCTACTTGAGGTGTCTCAGGCCCGATGAGGCACGCTTGGCTCTTGAAGAAGTGCATGAAGGTATTTGTGGACAACACTTGGGGGGCAGGGCCTTGGCTCATAAGATAACTCGTCTAGGCTTTTATTGGCCAGAAATGATGGTTGATGCCAAAGAATATGTGAAGAAGTGTGACCGATGTCAGAAGTATGCACTTGTTGTTAGACAACCTCCCGAGATGCTGACATCTATCAACTCGCCCATTCCCTTTGCTATGTGGGGGATGGATATTCTGGGGCCTTTCCCTATGGCCACGGCACAAAGGAAGTTTCTGATTGTAGCCATTGATTATTTCACCAAGTGGATTGAAGCCAAACCCTTGGCCAAAATCACAACTAAGCAGGTTGCACAATTCCTGTGGGAAAATATTATGTGCCGATATGGAATTCCCCGTATCCTCGTCACTGACAATGGAACGCAATTCAACAACGAGGAATTCAAGAAGTATTGTGAAGAAAATGAAATTGAGTTATGATTCACCTCTGTGGCTCATCCACAAGCCAATGGGCAAGCGGAAGTAGCAAATCGAATAATCCTGGATGGACTAAAGAAGAGGATCGAGAAGTCAAGAAATAATTGGGTGGATGAGACACTTCCCATATTATGGGTATATAGGACTACCTGTAGAGTCACGATAGGAGCAACTCCTTTTATGTTGGCATATGGGGCAGAAGCAGTAGTTCCCGTGGAGATATCACATTCCTCTCCAAGGATTCAGGCTTTCAATGCTGAGGAAAATGAGGAAGGACAAAGGTTAGCTCTGGACTTAATCGATGAAGTGCGAGATGGGGCATATGCAAAGATAGTAGAATATCAGAAAAAGGCTTCATTTTACTACAACCTAAGGGTTAAAGAAAGGTTTTTTAAACAAGGTGACCTAGTCTTGAGAAAGATAGAAGCTTCTGGTGTAGGACAGAAAGGAAAGCTTGCCCCGAATTGGGAAGGGCCGTACAGAGTCAAGAATGTTCAGGGTAGAGGAACCTACAAGCTAGAGACTATGGATGGTTTTGAAGTCCCGAGAACTTGGCATGCACAAAACCTGAAAGTTTACTATATGAAAGGCAGCTGGATACGATTCTCACTCGTCAGGATGGCGAGTAGGTTGAAAAGCACCTTGAAGCTTTGCTTGCTTAGGATTTATATGTTCTAGTTTTATTAAGAAGTTTATTAAGACTTGTGTAAGGGACGAATCCCAGACAATTTTATGAAATTCATGATTTCTTCAAAAAATGTTTATGGCCTAACAAGTAAAAACCAAATGCATGGATACAAGCATAAAAGGTGATAAATAAAATAGATCTGATAAATATTACAAGAGTTCGATAAATAAAGTCTCGAAAATAGGATAAAAAACAAGCCACGCAGGGCTGAAAAAGCTCTAAGGAGCTAAAGTACCCTCGGCATCCATATCATCGTCCTCTCTGCTCTCGCTGGATATCTCTGTCATCTCGGAGGAGGAGGAAGAGTTATCGTCATCAGCAGGTCTGGAAGAAGACTCGGGAGGAGGAAGGAGTGGATCCTAAGAAACATGACCCGAGATAACTACTCGGGTACGAAACCTCTGTAGCAAAGCCTTGTCATCAGGGCAGACATAGTCCGCCGGGTTAATATCAGGACAAGCCTCGTTCACGGTCCCAAGGGCCGTGTCCTAACCAGTCCTAAAACACCCGGGAAAGACTGAATCATCCCTAATCCTCATGGATTGGGCAAACTCCTCCGAGTCCAGATAGTTGTCTATAGCTTTATCCTTCTCCGCCCGAAGTACCACTAGCTCGGCGTTGGATTCTCCGAGTTCTTCCTCCTTGCGCTTGAGCTTCTTCTCCAGGGTAGCATACTTCTTCTGTTGCCTCCTTAGGGCATTATCGGCCTTATCAGAAGCCCGCTTCCATGACTCAGCTTGCCTCACAGCTCCTTGAAAATAGGCGTTAGACTGAAACAAAGCAATCAACAAAGTATAAGGCAAGAAAATGCTACAAGAATGAAAGATAAGTTCAAAAGAGAGAAGGCATACCGAAGCCAGAGATTGGGCTCCCATGAGCTTAATCCTCTCAAGGTCAGGGGTGGCCACTACGTCAGTAAAATCCTTGGGAGTCACGCTATGGTAGGACCAATCCCAAGCATGTTTCGTAGAACCAACCACGGTATCCCCTCGGCGGAATCCCCAGAGAGGCTGGAAGGCGCCTGTGGCAGCAGCAGCAGGGGCAGCAGCAGTGATAGGAGCACTATGGCCCCCAACTCCTTCAGTTGAAGCCTCCCCCATAGGCTCTTTATGCTTTCTCAAGAAGATAGGCTCTATCGCCTTTCCCCGGGTGTCTAGGCCCGCGAGCCGAGCTTTCTTCATCCTAGCAGTGTCTTCAACCAGGTGAACATTGTCCTCGTTAATCTCCTTAGCAGCTGCGAAACAAAGCAAAAGACAAAATAAGTGATGTTAATAATGCATGAAATGAAATAAAGTTGAGAAGGGAAGAAAAATACCCTGTTGAGAAACAGAGGATAGTCCCACATGAATGAGGGAGAACTCCTCTAAGAGAGTCCAGCTGGTGGTAGTGCCATCATCCTGAGTAAGCCCATTATAAATAATAGTTTCCTCAGGAGTTAAGTGAATGGATTTGAGGCTACCATCACTGACCTTCCCGAAGAAAGATCGGAAAAGTGTGTCCCAGTCACCATTCTCCCAATGTAACCCAACGAAACTATTCCTCCAATTTTGGTTGTTATCAGGAATGGAGGCGTTGTTAAAGATATGTTTACTTTTGGGCCTTTGCTTGACATAGACCCAGCCACAAATACTGGAAGAGCTATTATAGCACTGAAAGACCTTCCTAAAAACAGCTACAGAAAGAGGAAAGCCCTCCCTAAGGCAGTAGAACATAAAACATAAAATGTTCCTCCAGGCGTTTGGAGGAAGCTGACACGGGTTGATTTGTAAATCAGCTAAAAGATGAGGAATAAAAGGGTGGAAAGGAAACCTAAGCCCAGCATTAAGGGCATCTGTGTAAATGAAGAGAGTGTCGGGTCTCCAGTGGCAAGTACGGTCACTACCAGAGACTGGAACTAATCTAAGAGGAGGAAGGACGTTATAACGTGCATTTAGTTTATCAAAATCTATGTTGTGCCAAGTATTACAATGATTAAAAGAATCGAAATGTGCAGTGGAGGGATATTCATCCCCCCCCAGTGTTAACCATATCGATTAAAGACATATACGAAGAACGGATCTCGATATCCTTACCTCGTTTTGAAGCCGAGGCTATCTTGGCCGCCCTCTCGGAACTCTTGTCAGCCATTAGTAAAGCTGGAAAAAGCCTGGAAACTTTAAAAGGAAGGAGGCTGGAAAGTAGAGGAGGAAGGTTGAGAGAGGAGGAAGTTGGAAAGTTTGAGAAATGAAAGAGTGAAGAATGAAGAGTGTGAGTGAGAGCACACTCCCCCCCACCTATATATAGGAGGAAAAAGAGGAAATTGGGCCTAACAAAGCCCATTCAGGCCCAAAAAAAGAAGGTTCTGGAAGCATCAGGAAATTCCTGGAAAATCCAAAGGAAAAAACTTGAGTTTTAAAAGATTCTGGAAGAATCCAGAATAATCCTAGAGTAATCTGGAATTTGGGCTTAGAAAACAAGCCCAGAAAAGGGCCCAGATATTTGAGGTTAAAGGCCCATGAGCCAAAGTCCAGTTAAAACAGCCCAAAAGAGTAAAAGCCCAGAAAAAGGGCCCAAAAATTGATTAGAAAGACCAAGATTGAGGCATAAATATTTTCCAAAATACAAGCCTAGAAAAAGGCCCAGCTATCCAGGAGAAGGCCCAATTCAGAAATCATGAGCCCAAATTTAGGGCCTAAATCAAATATGTGGAGTTACAAAAAATATATATTCCCGACCCAATTCGATCAGGGTTCGTATTATATTCCTAGTCGAAATTCTTGAGGTCGAAATAGTTTCGATCAGGGCTATCTATGGAGGTTAATTCGGTCAAAATCCTGATTCCTGACCGAAAAGGTCAGGATCCTAATAGAAAATCTTATCCTTGAAAATACTGTCGACCAGAAAGCAAGGCAAGATCCTAGTCGAATGGACCCTGCCCGAATTTACGTCGACCTGGGCAATAAGAGAAGGTTAATTCGGTCAAAAGACAAGAATCCTCACCGAAAGGAAAGAAAATTCCTAGTCGACAAAAAAAAAAGGGGAGGGGGTGAAAATCCTGGCCGAAATTCGACGAGGAGTTGAGGTAGAAAGCATCCTGCTCGAAACCCTGTCGACCAGGGCAATCTGAAGGTTAATTCGACCAGGATCCTGGTCGAATGGATTCCTGGTCGAAATCTGTATAAAAAAAAGGAAAAAGAAGGAAATTCCTTAAAATATTTTCTGAAAAATACTAATATTTTCAGAAATAAGGAATAAATCCAGGAAATTAAGGATAAATCCCAGAAATTAAGGGAAAATCCAGAAAATTAAGGATAAATCCCAGAAAATAAGGGAAAAATCCAGAAAATTAGGGAAAAATCCCATAATTAAGGGAAAATCCAGAAAGTTAAGGATAAATCCCAGAAAATAAGGGAAAAGTCCAGAAAATTAAGGATAAATCCCAGAAATTAAGGGAAAAATCCAGAAAATTAGGGAAAAATCCCGGAATTAAGGGAAAAATTCCTGGAAATTAAGATAATTCCTGAATAAAAGGAATAAAAGTAAATCGTGGTAAATGTATAGGTCGCTCCATACTTTACGCAAAAACGAAACCCTGTAAGGGAATGAATAGACTTAACTTCTGCGAAACCTAATCAATGTTTCCCAAAAGTTGGGGGGCAAATGATAGGGATAAATAAATCCTGATTGTATAATTAAATAACACATTAATTGTACAAGGTGTGGGCTGCTAGGCCCAATAAAAAGATGTATGGTATTCAGACCAGAAAGGTTAACACGTTGATCAGGCCTGATGGACCAGATAAGGCCTGATGGACCAGATCAGGCCTGATGGAACAAAGAAGGCCCAAAGCCCTGATTATTTATTAATTTCATAATTAATAAATAAGGGAGAAAAACAGCTACTAAGATAAGTCCTAATGGGGATATAAATCCTTGTAGATTGGCCTCCAAGGAACCTCATGGGATAAGGAATCAGCTTCCTACTTCCTAGGACTCCTAAGTCTATCCTAATTCAGAGGCTTGACCACCAAGTCTCCTACTCCAAGTCCAATTCAAGGATCCCCACATCTATATAAGGGGCCTCACCCCACAAACCAAGAACTACATTTTTTGACTTGATCCTTGGCAATCAGCAAGGTACGTAGGAATCTTGTTAAGGCAGATTGAGTCATGAAACACAAGAGCAGTCAAATCGAGCCTTGAAACTCACGTTCCTTAGTATTAAATACAACAATTATATATATTAGTTTTAATCCATAATACTTATGTATCTTTATCAATTGTAATAATGGCAAAGAAATGTAAATTTATTCAGAAACCCTTTTAAGGTGTAGTGGCATATAATTTTGGAATAAAATGACTCGTGTTATTTTTGGATATTCATCTCTGAGACTATAACTTGTGGTGTGTGTGTTTATTGTGGGATCACAGTACAGAGTAGTTGATTGTTTATTAAGATTGGGTGTTATTAAGGGAAATGGAACTCGTGACAACCCGGATCCCCGACCCCGGATTTTGGGGTGTTACAAAGAGTCTATCTGTCTAGTCAGAAAAAGGGGTGCTATATACAAGTCAACTATCCCGAAAAATTGGCTCTTACTAAGTCCTCGACTAACTAGACAACTAGACTATCCCATCGTCGGTCCTAAATCACACACCGGAGTGGGTCAGCTCCCATACCCTTTCCATCACACGACGGAAGATATAGTCGGCCTGCCGCCTGGAGATCCTACCATGCCTGTCCCCCTAGAGCGATCAGAGTCTCGCTCGGGACGTGAGCTCTATCCCCGTCAGCTCCCTCCTCAAGGATCGGGTTATAGTAGCCCTAGTCTCATAAGCTCGGGCACGCCTACCCACCCTCTCCGCATCCAACTCCCTCCTGACCTCATCCAGCCGGGCCTCAGCAACAGCCACTCGGGTCCTCAGTACATCCTGAACATAGTTGTGAGCTAACAAAGACTGCCTATGGGCAGGGTCGAGAGGTGGTGAATCCGGAACCGCTGGGGGTGCCTCCTCGGTCTGCCTAGGCTCGGGAGTATGGGTCTCTGATCTGTCATCATAGGGGCTCCAAGATAGTGGTGGAGGGGTAGGAGCTCTGACCACCGGGAGTGTGGGTAAAGGGGTACCAGTGTACTCCACTATAGCTCCGACATGCTCCTCAGCTACTGGGACCTCATCCGGGTCCTCCTCATCTGAAATAGCAATAACCTCTGTCTCTGACTCCTCTGAGGGGTCCTCCTCATCCTCCTCCATCTCAGGCTCCTCCTGATCCTCGGCATCTAGCAGTGCCTCATCATGCTCATGCTCGAACATCTCAGGGTCCTTTATCTCATGTGCCTACACATTAAACGAGCTAAGTTACTATCATGATAATTATAAGGGCTCACGTAAGGGTTTTAACTGTCAGCGCTACTTTAAGTAGTCCGACCATAAACTTCGCAAGAGTTCTTAGTATCTTTGTGAGTTTATTATTATATCGTCGCATCATCTCTGAGGTTTATAACGCTTAGCTCTGATACCATTTCTGTAACACCCCCAGATCCGGGGTCGGGGATTCGGGTCATCACGGTCTTTCTTTCCACAATATCACTTAACTGAATTAATAATAAATAACCTCATGCTGTGACCTCACACTAACACACACCACAACCCGTTATAGTCTCAGAGATTAAATTGAAATAAGTACAAGTCTTTGAATCCACAATTTAAAAGTTATTACAACCCAAAATGATTACTAGATAAGTTTACAATTAATTGTCATTATCTGTCACAAGTTATAATTATACATAATTGATTCCTAAAAGTAGAAGGTCTGATCTACAGATAGATCTACCTCTGCAGCTATAGCAGCTATGATCTCAACGGGAAGGCGCGGGGCGCTTCCCACGCTCTTGCGCTGGGTCTGCTTGAGTCTGGCCATCTTTCCTAATTGTTGTTGTGTGATGAAGAAATAAAGCATGAGTGAGCATTACAGCTCGCAAGATAATATATAGTGTAAACAATAATGCAAGTATCTAAATGGATAACTTACTAAAATCCTTTATCCAGTGTAAGATAATTACTTACTGGATATAAGCAAAAACAAGGGATGAAGTTACCAAATACTTCACTATACTTATATCATTTATAAAACTACATGAACTACCACTGTTCAAAGTATTATAGGTTTCAAAAGGTCATCTCATAGATGAGACCACAAGTTAAGACTTGAATAGATTCAATCTTTGATATATTATTGAATGAAATGAAGTTTCGAGATACTTTATTTAGTCCCGATATATATATCCATATATATCTCTTATACATTTCCTGGAACCCTCTGTTATGTAAAGTATGAACAGAGTTTGTAATATCCAATGAATTTTGGAAAGGAAAAGAATTTTGGCATAAACCCGATATCTTGCTGATCAGGCAAAGATACCAATAAGTAACATTTTCTACTAGTAGATGGACGAATTCCCCACTGGTCATCACCCTGGTCACAATAGGACCTTATGCTGGACTGCCACTCAGCCACTTACGCATTTGATGGACTCCCACTGAGCCACATACACTTTTATGGACGCCCACTGAGCCCATGTTGCTTATGCCGACTTAATAGATGGAGTTACTTCCCAAACATTGGGTAAGTAATCAATTCATTTACCAAAACAGCAACCTCGTTGCGAATATAAAATACACCACAGAGTCGGATCCCTCAGGTTTTGAGCGAGTATTTAAATCCCCTTTAAAAGGAAGATCTTAAATATAAAAATGAGTTTTGGGATCCGCTTTAACTTTTAAAAGTCATTTTGAAGACTCGAAAACACTTTAAAGAGTGTTTGGAGTAATGCTGATTTAATAAAGTAAATCAGTCCCGATATATTAGAAAATATCTGAATATTATCATTTAATAATATTCCCATAAGGATAATCCTTATAAAAATAATTGAAGTAAAAGTTTTAAAACTTATACTTGAAATGAATAATAAATAACCAAAGATATACTTATACGAAAGTACTATCTTTATTTGAATAGTCGAAAATAAGTTTGATTATCGAAACATTATTCTTTACATAAATAAAGAATATTATTTAGTAAATAATCGGAGTCATAAGTCCTCAGATTAATATTCAAATAATATTCAATAAGTAGAATAAACGAAGTCATAAGTCCTCGAATAAATATTCAAATAATATTCATTAAATAGAATGAACAGAGTCATAAGTCCTCGAATGAATATTCAAATAATATTCCTTATTTAAAATAAAGTTATCGAATAAACCTTATTAGATTAATAGTTTTGAAAACTATATCAATATATATATATAATATACTCGGGAACATCGACTCCCGGTTTTAGAAAATGTTCACCTTTGGGTCCCCTATACTCAGGGTATACGCAACTACTGCTTATCTCTAGCATAGGTATTATGCAACTTATAAGCAATTGAATCAACAGATATATATCAAGATTACAAAACAGGCATGCATATATACCATATCACATGCTCCAATATATCGCAAGAATTTGCTAATTAACCATCATGCATCTATCACAAGATAATGCATATACATATGTATACATCACAATAACAGTATAACGGGTAGAAAACTTGCCTGAGCGACTGGGGGTTATAAATGGCTTGGGACAAGTCTAGTAACCTATAAACAACATATAAGTTGGAATTAAACTAAAGTGACATATAAATCTATACTTTAACCAATTTAGACTCTAACGCTCGCTTTGCGCTTAATGATTCTCTAAAGTCGCTCGAGTACCCTTGGCTCCACCATTTTTAATAAATTAACCATTAAGAGTTTTAAGGCGATTCTTTCGCGAGTGCCTTACCAACTGCCTAATATCAGTTTTATCTACTACCTTTTAATCTATATATTTAGGATATTTTGTTATCATCAAGTATCTCTTAATTTATGGCTATAATTCTGATAGACATAAATTGGGGGAGATTATTAGGAATATGTTGTGAACTTGATGATAAGTTAAACAAATCACCTTAGTAGATTTAACATAGTGAATTTTGTAGCACTCGATGGATGATCAATTATAGTCTCGATGGATAAATCTTACAGTCCCAAAGGATGACAGATTAACATCCTTCGAGTGAGTAGCTTATGTAATAATAAGAATTGTAGCACATTTCTACAAACAACTTTGTGTAGATACTGTAGGAGTATATGAGTCATATTGACTACTAAATATGAGATGTCTTGTAATTCTGTATAAGTGAAATGGAGTCAAGTGACAAATAGCTACCCAACAGAAGATCAAGACAGCTACCCGACAGATGATCAACGAAGCTTCCTGACGGATGACAAACATTTACTCGACGGATGATCAAATTCAAATATTTGTTGACAGTGACAACATAGTCACATGCGTTGGGTGTTTGCAAAAGGAATATGGAAGCATGTTAAGCATGAATTTGAGAACAAAGAAGCATTACCATTTCCATACAATTGTGAAGATATTCAAAGATGCTGGAATAGAGTAGTGAAGTAACATGAAGTTAGACTAGATATATTTTGTTTTATTATCTTGTCTTATTATCATGTAAACTTGGTGATATATAAACCAAGTGTAGCAAGTAGAAAATCTATCGAACTAAGTAGATACATTTTTAGAGAAAAATATCAAGTTATATCCTATATGCATTTCTCTGTAGTTTAGTTGTTCAAACTTTTAAGCAGCTGTGAGCTATTCAAGCTTCACATGGTTCTCATTCGATATATATATATATATATATATATATATATATATATATATATATATATATATAGTGGATACATTCAAATCCACCAGAAAGTTTTAAAGCTTGTATTTTATTACTTAGTGTTTTGATTTCAATTATCTTTCTATTCCGCACTTTAACAAAATCAAACACTGTTATATATTAAGTTAGAACTGTTTTTAAAATATGAAAAGTAGCCAAAATTATATTCCTATTTTTTGGGATTTATTGGACTCGTCTCTGCACGCGATTCCGCTTATAATCAGATAAATATCAAAGGTTAGCTAATTTCTAGAAGAAATTAGGTTTTAATATTATTTTTAATGGAAACAATTGATTTTTCTGAGTCAAATGGCTTTCGTTTCGCTCGAATCGGACTAACGGTCTACTTAATATCAATTAAATACAGATAAATCAATTTATTATTCAATATAAATAATTATTACTAGTTATTAAACCCTAAAATAATTTTTAAAAAATTATTTAAGAAAAATCAGAACTAAAAATGATTTTTCTTTAATTTTTGGAATTAAAATGAATTTATTATGATTTATTAAAAATTATTTGATTAAATATCAAAATAATTAATCATTTTTAAATAATAAATAAATAATAAATAATTGAGAAAATAATCAAATCTGATTTTTAGAAAATATTTCAGAATTATTTATAATATAAATCAATTAATTAAATAATTAATTAATCAATTTATAAAAATAAATAAAACTGATTTTATAATTAAAATAAAATAAAAATAAAAATAATTTCCCGAAACATTTGTCAGAAAATCAATTCTGACAAAAACAGATCAAAGTCGGGTTGCAAACCGGGTTGCAACCGGGTCACCAAGAACAACAAACGGGTCGGGATGAACTCCGGCGAGGATTCCGGTCACCGACCTGTTTTCCGGCCAGTCTAATTTCCCCTCAATTCAACTCTGTTTTGCTCCGTTTTGTGTCAATTTCATTTGAAATCAACACAGAAATTCAACCACAACAATCACATCACAGAATCATTCCTAGAACGTCATCTCCGGTGAAAATGATCCAACTCCGACGAAATTTTCCAGATTCCGATGAAGTCATTTTCATGCCAAATCACGAATCGTTCGTACTTGTTTTTACTGGGAATCGATTCCAAATTCAGTTCTAAACATTATCTAATCATCAACATCATCTAATAACCCTCGGGCTAAGTTATTCGATTAAACCGACTTAAAGTCCGGCCAAAATCCGATTTCACTAATTCGTACATAAAAATTCACATTTTATATATCAAAATAAAGCTTATAACATGTAAAATTAAAGCCATATACTCTACATAACCTCAGCCTTCTCTAAAATCAAACACGATCAACCAAAAATTTTCATAAACCCTAGATATAGTACTATCAATTCGAGCTATCGTCAATAAAATTAATTATCATAAATCATCAAACAAAGCTATTCATAACATCAATTTCAACAAATAACCCCAGAATCAAAAAGAACCAAATCGGTTATAAACCCTAGAAATTGAAAATCAAAAATAACAAATCAAAAGTTAAAATTGATGGCAGAAATAGAAAGAACATATCGAAACTGTTGTGGATATGTTGTGAACTTGATGATTTCATTAACAAAACACCTTAGTAGATTTTACTTAGTGAAAAATGTAGCACTCGACGGATAAGAAATATAGTCCCGACGGATGACTCAATATAGTCCCGACGGATGATGATTTATTATCCATCGAGTGAGTAGCTTGTGTAATAATGAGTCTGTAGCACACTTCTGCATACACCTTGTTTAGATTCTGTAGTAGCACTCAAGTCATGTTGACTTTAATTAGATATGTAGAATAGGTTAATTAATTGTACATAGATGATGTCTTGTAATTCTGCATAAATAAAATGAAGTCAAGTGCCAGATAGCTATCCGACAGATAAACAACAATGCCACTCGACAGATGATCATGTACCCTGTAACACCCCCAGATCCGGGGTCGGGGATCCGGGTCGTCACGGTCTTTCTTTCCACAATATCACTTCACTTAATTAATAATAATAACCTTATGCTGTGACCCCACACTAACACACACCACAACCCGTTATAGTCTCAGAGATGAAATTTAAATAAGTACAAGTCTTTGAATCCACAATTTAAAAGTTATTACAACCCAAAATGATTACTTGATAAATTTACAGTTAATTGCCATTATCTGCCACCAGTTATAATTATACATAATTGATTCTCAAAAGTAGATGGTCTGATCTACAATAGATCTACTTCTGCAGCTATAGCAGCTACAACATCCACGGGAAGACGCGGGACGCTTCCCACGCGCTTGCGCTGGGTCTGCTGGAGTCTGGCCATCTTTCCTAACTGTTGTTGTGTGATGAAGAAATAAAGCAAGGGTGAGCAGCAAGCCCACCAAAATAATATGTATAATGATTAATAGTATATGAGCCTACTCATAATACTCATGAAAGTCTTGGTCAAAAAGAAATGAACCAAGTTTGATATCTTAATGCGATGAAGTCGCAAAATATTCAGTATATATACATATATACTTTTCAAAATATTGGAAGTCCTCTTCCATGCATAATATACACAAAGTCCCAGTGTATAACTGTATAAAAAAAGAATCATTGCAAGGTGATCTCATATATCTAACCTTGTCTCAACGTTTTTCTGAAAATCTTTGTCATTCATAAGACAATTATTAATTAGATATAAGTTTAAAAGATGAAGTTACAAGATACCCCAATATAATTATATCTTTCCCAAATACTACTTGAACTACCACCGTTCAAGTTATAATCAGTTTCAAAAGTTCATCACATAGATGAGACTACAAGACAAGATTTGAATAGATTCAATCTTTAAAATATTATTAAAGGAAATGAAGTTATGACATACTTCATTAAGTTCTGATATATATATATATATATATCCACATATACTTCTTCCTTTATACATTTCCTGAAAACATCTGTCATGTTAAGTATGAACAGAGTTTGAAACATCCAATGAATTTTGGAAAGGAAAAGAATTTTGGCATAAACCAGATATCTTGCTGATCAGGCAAAGATACCCATAAGTAACCTTTTCTACTAGTAGATGGACGAATTCCCCACTGGTCATCACCCTGGTCTCAATAGGACCTTATGCTGGACTGCCACTCAACCACTTACGCATTTGATGGACTCCCACTGAGCCACTTACACTATCATGGACGCCCACTGAGCCCATGTTGCTTATGCCGACTCAATAGATGGACTTACTTCCCGAACGTTGGGTAAGTAATCAATTCATTTACCAAAACTGCAACCTTGTTGCGAATATAAAATACACCACAGAGCCGGATCCCTCAGTTTTGAGCGAGTATTTAAATCCCCTTAAAAGGAAGATCTTAAATATAAAAATGAGTTTTGGGATCCGCTCTAACTTTTAAAAATCATTTTGAAGACTCGAAAACACTTTAAAGAGTGTTTATAGTAATGCTGATTTAATGAAGTAAATCAGTCCCCAGTATGAAAGAAATATCTGAATATTATTATTTAAATAATATTCCCATAAAGAATAATGGAGGTAGAAGTTGGAAAACTTATACTTGAATGAATAGCAAATAATCAAAGATATACTTATACGAAAGTAATATCTTTATTTGAATAATAAAAAAATAAGTTTGATTATCGACATCTTATTCTTTAATACAATAAAGAATATTATTAAGTAATAAGCGGAGCCATAATACCTCGAATGAATAATATAAATAATATTCATTAAATGAAATAAAGGAGTCAATACATCCTCAAATGACTGTCCAATTAATAATCATTAATTAATATAAACTGAGTCATAAGCCCTCGAATGAATATTCGAAATCATATTCAATAATAAAATAAAGGAGTCATACCTCCCCAGATGAATATTCGAAATAATATTCAATAATAAAATAAAGGAGTCATAAGTCCTCAAAAGAATATTCAAGTAATATTCAAATGATAAAACAAACTGAGTCATAAGCCCTCGAATGAATATTCGAAATAGGATTCAATTAATAAATTAAAAGTTATCGAATAAACCTTATTCAATTAATAGTTTGGAAAACTATAACCATATATATATATATATATATATATATTTATATACATATATACAAAATCTACTCGGGATCCTCGACTCCCGGTTTAGAAATATGTTCACCTTTTATCCCTTATACTAAGGGTATACGCAACTACTTGCTTATTTCTAGCATAGGTATTATGCAACTATAAGCATTGAAATCCACAGATAGATAACCAGATTACGAAACAGACATGCATATATACCATATCAGCATGCTCCAATATATCGCAAAATTTGCTAATAACAATCATGCACTATCACAAGATAATGCATATACATATATTTACATCACAACAACAGTATAACGGGTAGAAAACTTGCCTGAGCGACTTGGGGTGATAAAAGGCTCGGGACGAGTCTGGTAACCTATAAACAACAAGTAAGTTGGAATTAAACCAAAATCACTTGTAAATCTATACTTTAACTAACTTAGACTCTAACGCTTGTTTTGCGCTCACTGATTCGCTTAAGCCACTCGGGTACCCTCGGCTCCACCATTTTTAATAATTTAACCTTTACGAGTTTTAAAGCGATTCCTTCGCGAGTGTCTTACCAACTGCCTAACACACTTACCATAAATGTTTCATACTTCAATTAGTCCTTTAAGGTCTTTAACCTATGTTTCAAAGTAAGGCGAGGGGAAATGTTTCGTTCGCGAAACGCCGTTACTTGAAACGGTCGTTTCTCCTAAACCGTGCATCGGAATCGAACGAACTACATATCAAAACGAAGCTCGTAACATGAGCTATCTAAACATGGCAATGGTCACAATCTAGAATGGGGTTCTCGGGTCCTAATGTTATGCACAAAAACAGTCTAAAGAAAATCGGACGTTACGACGGCTATGTTTACGCGATTTCCCAAATTTAAACCAATTTAAACAACCACAATTTCAATTCCAATTCACAACCCAATCAAACCTCCATCTAAACTACATTACAACAGCCCCAAATCAACTTAATAATACCAATTTATTCATCTAAACCAAGTCAAAAAAATGTGACCAAGAACTTCAAATCTAACAAGCATCACTTCTAACTCCAAAATCAACAAAACCACTTACTAAACAAAGCTCTATCATGAGTACACACTCATTACACTAACCCATCATCTAACATTATGAAATCCAAACCAACAAAACTTAATACTAAGGGTTTGAGAAGTTATACCTTCCTTGGAGAGTGGAGAATCAAGAGAATGGCTTGGAATCACCCTTAAAGTCCTTATCCAAGCTTAATCTAAACAAAACTTCAAGAACACAAATTTTAGTTCTTGAAAACACTATTCACCATCTTCTTTCATGATTTATAGAAAAAGATTGGCTTGGAATTAGAAGCTTAAACTTATAGGAAGTATGTAACTATCCATGGGGAAGCTTAGATAATTACCTTGCTAAATAGTAAGTGGAGGAGCTTGGACTTTCATTTTTTAAGAAAAGCACCCGAGAGCATGAAGAAGAAGAAGAGAGATTTTTGTGTTTTGCCTTGATTTGCTTTTGGTTGGTTGATTTTTGTTGTTTGTTTTAGTGAATTACCTAGTTGCCCTTGATTTTGTGTGGTTCTCTTTTAACCACACCTCCTTCCTTCCCATGTCATGCTTGTGTCATCCTCATGATGTCATCCTCCCCTCCTTGTCCTCTTTCTATTGGTTGGATGACATCATCCCCACTAATCCCTTTGATTAACTTCCTAATTATTTGCCTAATGACCGCTGATCTGTTATACGGTTCGCTTAACTTTCGTTTTCGTTTATCATTTGAAGGATCATACCCGGGATCTTATTACTTAGGTTCCCTTAACCTTTCTCAATACATTACATTTCTTTTTATGATCCTCTATCATAATCCTTTAATTTAAATCATTTTTATCCTGTTACCTTATACTCAATTCTCTCCGTATCTAGTGGATTTCCGGGAAAAATCCAAGTGTTCGGAATTGGATTCTGACGATCTTTACATACACTTATATACTACATAGAGTACTAATAATATCCCATAAGATCAATAACAGAACCCCTACATAGCGTGGCATGAAAAGTTTTCTCATTCAGCAAAAACACTATTCATAAGGGTTTCAAAAATTTCCAAAATTTGGGGTTATTACAGTCTCCCCTCCTTAAAAGGATTCCGTCCCGGAATCAGATAGAAAACAGTTGGGGATGCTTTTCTAGCATTGTGCCTTTTAACTCTCTAGTCAATTTTCGACATTGTGGTCCTACCACCAACTCTGCCTAGTTTGATAATCCTTCTCCTAAGCACTTGTTCCTTTTCACTCTATAACCCTTCCTGGTTGCTCCATATAGGTTACGTCTGGTTGCATGTCTATGTACTCATATGCCCCTATTTGTCTGGCATCCGAATTACACTTCCTTAACATTGATATGTGGAACACGCTATGAACTTACTAAATGTTCGGGGGTAGGTCTAGCTCATATGCTAACTTCCCAAAACGTCTTAATATATCCAAGGGTCCAACAATTTGTAGACTTAGCTTTCCTTTCTTTCCGAACCTCATCAATCCTTTCCAAGGGTTTCCAAGGGGATACCTATAACATTACTAGGCCCCCTATTTCATACTCTTTGTCCTTTTTGAGTCAAATCAGCATACCTCTTATGTCCATCTTGGGTTACTACCAGCCGTCCTCTGATTAGATCTATTATATCCCTGGTCCTTTGGACTACTGCGGGTCCGAGCATTTTGCGCTCTACAACTTCATCTTAACATAAGGGAGATCGACATTGTCTTCCCTCAAGGATCTCATAAGGCGACATCTCAATACTGACATATGATCTATTGTCGTAAGAAAACTCAATCCGTGTTAAGTGATCATTCCAATTTCTTTCAAGTCTATTGCACAGACTCTCATTATAGCTTTTAGCATTAGAGCTTCTGCTTCTCAATACCTATTCTTTTCCAGTTCGTAATCGCTACTACCTTCCGTTCCTAATATTATACTGGTTATACTTTTGCTCGTTAGCGTTCTATAACCTTTTAATAACCACGTCAACCTTAGTATCACGAATGTGTTCCCATTCCGCATACTACCACCACTTTATTACTCCTTTTTCAGTTGTTTCTATTTTCCAAAATTTGATCAATCAAATAGAAGTAAAGGAATTTGTTGAGAGATCACTATGATCATGAACACTTGTTATATCGCTTAGTTAGTACAGAAGGTGGCCAGCCTTTAGTACTTGATAAGCGATTAAACAATAGCTGGTATCCTACTAGGCTTCTATCACACAGATAGATAGTCATTCGGCAATACCTCCCCTTTCTGGAAGGGTTGTTCTTCTCAGCTTACATGAAATGAAAAGAAGAGAAAAGAACGAATTGAAGAGAACTGTATATGTGAAAAAAAAAAATATACTGCCACAAAATATCTGGCTTGGAACCTACCTCTGAACTATAGAGGTTTGTCATAGGAGAACAATTCATATACGTATATAAATCAACATTAAGCATTATAGCCTCATATTTCCCATGCCTAAATATTTTCGCTATCCCGTCCATCATTCTATGGACCCACACTCTTCCTCGAGCTTATACACAATTACCTTTGAAACTCCCTCGACATCGAAAATCGAATCTGGGATCTCATTCTAGACATCATCGTTACTTGAATTCTATGCTTGCACCGCAACCTTCCTCGTATAATAATACGACTCTCTATTGATAAGAAAGAATAATAATTCACTAGGTAGATACTCTACTTAATTAGTCTATCAATGATAACTTATACACTACCACGACCCGATTAGTGGTACTCAATCTCAACACCCATTCCAATACAACTCTCACGGTTGTAATCAGCTCATTACTCGCAGAATCATTGCTGCCTTACTATGGTCCACCACTGACCTACTGTAGTCATTCATTTTCCATGAAGTCTTAATAGCTAACCATACGGAGTCCATACATCTCGTATCTAATTCTCCTAAGGAGTTAACATAACCACCAATCACAATTCATAAAGAACACTCCAAACTCTGACGTACCTTCATGACATGAAGCAGATAAAAGTGCAGAAGAGTTTCAATCAAAGCAATGATAGCAGGTTAATACCATTCTTAATCATATGCCTTAAATAGAAGACTTAACTCAAAGGTTCGTCTAGTCCTTTTTGAAACATGGTCCTGGCTTATCTCAAGATAGGACCTCCTAAGATAGATAACCCGCTCATGGCGATTACACGAATTAAACCTTTACCAACTACTATTACGGTTGGGTATTGCACAGTCATCAGAAGGAATGTCAATCTTCCAAACCATAATTCAACCTTCACATTTTTAACCATCATCACTGTATTCCTCTGGCACAAGCGCCTATAATTATCCTCTTACCTTTAAAGTGTCGGCCACCTCTTTGGCCTTTCCTGATAGTAAAATTTCCTTACAGTCAATTTCATTTTAACCACTTTCACAAATTTTCTACCCTATTTCCGATCACTGCTTGAGTGAAGATGTTTTCCTTAAAATCTGATGAGTAAAAAAAAAATCACCATTTTTCCATAAGTTATTGCCTCAGTCTCTAGAGGTTAATCACTGTCATGACTGACTCTCAATCATAATTAGAACATCTTTTATCTTAAGTCCTAATTGCCCTAAATAATTTCGACCATTACTGGTTCGATCCATACTTTCTCGTGGTTTAACACGTGCCCCACTTGGCAACATTATAATTACGTCATATTTCCTTTATCAACATTTCTATTCTTGAGAATTTCGAATATTTCCTTTCTCCTTGTAAAACCTCTAAGGTTATCCTTCAATGGTTCCTCCTGTATTCCCTATATACAGGGCATATCAAAATACCATTTACTAATGCTAGAACCATTGTCTATATACTTCTGAAAAATTTCTCCACTGATCCTTAAAGGTTATTATTACCTTAATCCTTTCCAATTCATAGTGTCAAAACTCATACTATCCCTATTAAGGGTGAAATGCCAACCTTTATGCATTCCTCTAGGATTCCTTTTAACTTACCGATGTTCTATCCTTAATTCCACCTTTAAAAGGTACCTGCATCCTTCCATGGTTAAATCAAGTCATATATCCCTGATAAGGGTGTCTTATTCAATCATTCCCACCTCGATAGTATATGTCTAATTCCACCATAACATCTGTATTCAAAATGGGGTCAATCAATATGGCCTCCAAAAGATAGCAACGGTTATCCGCTTGTCTTGCCTAATTTGGTAACGATAACAAGGATGTTCTGGAAGATATTGGTCGTGTTCAACATAAACCTCTTCTTAATAATTCCTTATTTACTTTCGTTGTTTATCTCAACAGTCACCTCAATGTTGGGATATCTCTTATACCTGGCGCCTCCCTTTCTGGGTATCGAGCCACCGGTCTTACATTTCACATTATTGAAGGTCACTTCCTTCATCCAACTTTCCTACTTTCTTGTCTCCTTAGTCTATCCGCGTCTTATTATTTATCCTTCGAACTATCTAAAGGTTTCCTTGAATCCTCCCAACTTACAGGGGATAAAATATATGTATCTCTTACACCTTCAACCATCTATTTTAACTCATGGTGAATCACCCTCATCCTGACGATTACATACTTTTCTATTTCTATTGCTACGAGTCTTTAGGGTTTCCTCATACCCAACTCCCTTATGATACCTCAACTCTATTGCCCTTGTATTCCTTTCCACTTCAGTTTCTTTTTATTTTCCTTTCTCTTACCATTTTTTTTTATGAACCAACACAACATAAGCATTGATTTCAAACATCCCGTCATTCTGGATTCGTGTCCTCAGAACGAATCTTGATAACTTTTACAACTTAGACTTATAATTTATCATACTCGTCTGCCTTTGTTCTGGCTCTAAAGCTTTTACACTATCTCCTTATCTTTGGGAATTACTTTCCCGAAAATAATTGACTGAACTTAAATCAGTTTATTATAATCTCTTGCTCCGTGCCTTCCTTGGCCTTTCACCGGCGGGTGGTCTCTCTCTTAGGAGGGTAAGTGATAAAAACAGTCTTTTGTGATTCGTCAATCATTTAGAATCTCAAATGATTCCTATATTTCCTTTAGCCAGGCTCTTGCCTCGACTAGGTCAGCTTGTTCCTTGGAACTCTGAGAGCTTAGCGATTTAAAGGTCCTGAAAGAATTTCTCACCGCATTGTTTCCTCAGGGTGGTGGTTGGGAATAATAGTCTAAGTTCTGTCTAGAAAGGGCCATAAATTATCATATAGGAGTACCGTCTCGGGTCTCCTTTCCTTACTCGACTTCTGTTTCTTAAGTCTGAACATTTCCTCCTCCTCTCCATAATCGGGGTCATCCTTCATATTTTAAATCCTCATTTTTACTTCATTATGTTATGGGTTCCTTCTATCTTGATGGCGACCTCCCTGACTATCACGTTCAGGGTTTGCTCTAAATCTTATTCCTCAAACTAGCTTTCATCTAAGATCTCATCTTTAAGCTCTTGAACAATTGGAACCCAAATTCTGTAGGAATACCTCATTATTCCCTTATCATCTTTCTCGGTATTAATCTCATATTTATTTGTTGGCTCTCTGCCTTCATTCATCACCTTTACTGGCACAATATGTTCTTTTCCAATAATTCGGGCCGTATTGCTATCTCAAACAGCTTTTCGGTACCGGCTCCGGTTACCTTCACTACTATTTCCATTTTCTCAAAATCTCTTATAACTCTCCAAAAGACATTATCATCTTGAGTCTCTCCTTTTTACTAAGGGCATCAGCCACCATATAGGCTTTCCCCGAATGATAAAGAATCTCCCAATCATAATTCTTGATTAGCTCTAACCGCCTCCTCTGGCGTATGTTGAGCTCTTTCTACGCAAAATGTACTAGAGCTCCTATGGTTTGTGTAAATCTCGCACTTCTATCCATACAAGTAGTGCCTCCAATATTTAGGGCAAACCTATTGCCACGAGCCCAAGCTCATGGGTGGGGATATCGAATTTTATATTTCCTTAATTGTCTTGACGCAGACGCGATTATCTTGTTGTGCTATATAAGAAGCACCCTAATTCCTTATGCGAAGCATCACTTACAATTCACAAAATCTCCTTTTCCATCCGGCAACGCCAGCATAGGGGCCATCACCAACCTCTGCTTCAGTTCTTGAAAGCTGTTCTCGCATTTCTCTGTCCATTCGAACTTCTCAGTCTTACGAGTAAGCCGCGTTAAAGGGGCTACTATCTTCACAAACTTGAACGAACCTCCGGTAGTGACCGGCCAATCCTACCTCTGGTAGTCGACCTAACCATGGTCATCAATTCCTCAGTGGTCCTTTATTCATTCTTGTCAGGATCCTCCACGGGATCCTCCTCAGCAACAATCCCTTCTAGGACAACATCCTCAACCGCTACACCCTTAATATCAACATCATCCGGTCCTGCATTAGGACACTCTATCGGATCCACAATCCGATCTCCAATTAGTAATAAAATATCATCGCGATGTTGCTCCTCAACCTCAGGGTTCGGAGGCCCGCTACTATATACGATAACGAACTACGCTTCTATCGCTACATTTATAAGGGTTCCCATAAGGGTTTTAACTGTCAGTACTACGTTAGGTAGTCCGACTATGAACTTGGCAAGGGTTCTTATTATCTTAGTGAACTTATTATCTTAACGTCCCATCATCTCTGAGGTTTATAACGCTTGGCTCTGATACCATTTCTGTAACACCCCCAGATCCGGGGTCGGGGATCCGGGTCGTCACGGTCTTTCTTTCCACAATATCACTTCACTTAATTAATAATAATAACCTTATGCTGTGACCCCATACTAACACACACCACAACCCGTTATAGTCTCAGAGATGAAATTTAAATAAGTACAAGTCTTTGAATCCACAATTTAAAAGTTATTACAACCCAAAATGATTACTTGATAAATTTACAGTTAATTGCCATTATCTGCCACCAGTTATAATTATACATAATTGATTCTCAAAAGTAGATGGTCTGATCTACAATAGATCTACTTCTGCAGCTATAGCAGCTACAACATCCACGGGAAGACGCGGGACGCTTCCCATGCGCTTGCGCTGGGTCTGCTGGAGTCTGGCCATCTTTCCTAACTGTTGTTGTGTGATGAAGAAATAAAGCAAGGGTGAGCAGCAAGCCCACCAAAATAATATGTATAATGATTAATAGTATATGAGCCTACTCATAATACTCATGAAAGTCTTGGTCAAAAAGAAATGAACCAAGTTTGATATCTTAATGCGATGAAGTCGCAAAATATTCAGTATATATACATATATACTTTTCAAAATATTGGAAGTCCTCTTCCATGCATAATATACACAAAGTCCCAGTGTATAACTGTATAAAAAAAATATCATTGCAAGGTGATCTCATATATCTAACCTTGTCTCAACGTTTTTCTGAAAATCTTTGTCATTCATAAGACAATTATTAATTAGATATAAGTTTAAAAGATGAAGTTACAAGATACCCCAATATACTTATATCTTTCCCAAATACTACTTGAACTACCACCGTTCAAGTTATAATCAGTTTCAAAAGTTCATCACATAGATGAGACTACAAGACAAGATTTGAATAGATTCAATCTTTAAAATATTATTAAAGGAAATGAAGTTATGACATACTTCATTAAGTTCTGATATATATATATCCACATATACTTCTTCCTTTATACATTTCCTGAAAACATCTGTCATGTTAAGTATGAACAGAGTTTGAAACATCCAATGAATTTTGGAAAGGAAAAGAATTTTGGCATAAACCAGATATCTTGCTGATCAGGCAAAGATACCCATAAGTAACCTTTTCTACTAGTAGATGGACGAATTCCCCACTGGTCATCACCCTGGTCTCAATAGGACCTTATGCTGGACTGCCACTCAGCCACTTACGCATTTGATGGACTCCCACTGAGCCACTTACACTATCATGGACGCCCACTGAGCCCATGTTGCTTATGCCGACTCAATAGATGGACTTACTTCCCGAACATTGGGTAAGTAATCAATTCATTTACCAAAACTGCAACCTTGTTGCGAATATAAAATACACCACAAAGCCGGATCCCTCAGTTTTGAGCGAGTATTTAAATCCCCTTAAAAGGAAGATCTTAAATATAAAAATGAGTTTTGGGATCCGCTCTAGCTTTTAAAAATCATTTTGAAGACTCGAAAACACTTTAAAGAGTGTTTGGAGTAATGCTGATTTAATGAAGTAAATCAATCCCCAGTATGAAAGAAATATCTGAATATTATTATTTAAATAATATTCCCATAAAGAATAATGGAGGTAGAAGTTGGAAAACTTATACTCGAATGAATAGCAAATAATCAAAGATATACTTATACGAAAGTAATATCTTTATTTGAATAATAAAAAAATAAGTTTGATTATCGACACCTTATTCTTTAATACAATAAAGAATATTATTAAGTAATAAGCGGAGTCATAATACCTCGAATGAATAATATAAATAATATTCATTAAATGAAATAAAGGAGTCAATACATCCTCAAATGACTGTCCAATTAATAATCATTAATTAATATAAACTGAGTCATAAGCCCTCGAATGAATATTCGAAATCATATTCAATAATAAAATAAAGGAGTCATACCTCCCCAGATGAATATTCGAAATAATATTCAATAATAAAATAAAGGAGTCATAAGTCCTCAAAAGAATATTCAAGTAATATTCAAATGATAAAACAAACTGAGTCATAAGCCCTCGAATGAATATTCGAAATAGGATTCAATTAATAAATTAAAAGTTATCGAATAAACCTTATTCGATTAATAGTTTGGAAAACTATAACCATATATATATATAAGTATATATATATATATATATTTATATACATATATACAAAATCTACTCGGGATCCTCGACTCCCGGTTTAGAAATATGTTCACCTTTTATCCCTTATACTAAGGGTATACGCAACTACTTGCTTATTTCTAGCATAGGTATTATGCAACTATAAGCATTGAAATCCACAGATAGATAACCAGATTACGAAACAGACATGCATATATACCATATCATCATGCTCCAATATATCGCAAAATTTGCTAATAACAATCATGCACTATCACAAGATAATGCATATACATATATTTACATCACAACAACAGTATAACGGGTAGAAAACTTGCCTGAGCGACTTGGGGTGATAAAAGGCTCGGGACGAGTCTGGTAACCTATAAACAACAAGTAAGTTGGAATTAAACCAAAATCACTTGTAAATCTATACTTTAACTAACTTAGACTCTAACACTTGTTTTGCGCTCACTGATTCGCTTAAGCCACTCGGGTACCCTCGGCTCCACCATTTTTAATAATTTAACCTTTACGAGTTTTAAAGCGATTCCTTCGCGAGTGTCTTACCAACTGCCTAACACACTTACCATAAATGTTTCATACTTCAATTAGTCTTTTAAGGTCTTTAACCTATGTTTCAAAGTAAGGCGAGGGGAAATGTTTCGTTCGCGAAACGCCGTTACTTGAAACGGTCGTTTCTCCTAAACCGTGCATCGGAATCGAACGAACTACATATCAAAACGAAGCTCGTAACATGAGCTATCTAAACATGGCAATGGTCACAATCTAGCATGGGGTTCTTGGGTCCTAATGTTATGCACAAAAACAGTCTAAAGAAAATCGGACGTTACGACGGCTATGTTTACGCGATTTCCCAAATTTAAACCAATTCAAACAACCACAATTTCAACTCCAATTCACAACCCAATCAAACCTCCATCTAAACTACATTACAACAGCCCCAAATCAACTTAATAATACCAATTTATTCATCTAAACCAAGTCAAAAAAATGTGACCAAGAACTTCAAATCTAACAAGCATCACTCCTAACTCCAAAATCAACAAAACCACTTACTAAACAAAGCTCTATCATGAGTACACACTCATTACACTAACCCATCATCTAACATTATGAAATCCAAACCAACAAAACTTAATACTAAGGGTTTGAGAAGTTATACCTTCCTTGGAGAGTGGAGAATCAAGAGAATGGCTTGGAATCACCCTTAAAGTCCTTATCCAAGCTTAATCTAAACAAAACTTCAAGAACACAAATTTTAGTTCTTGAAAACACTATTCACCATCTTCTTTCATGATTTATAGAAAAAGATTGGCTTGGAATTAGAAGCTTAAACTTATAGGAAGTATGTAACTATCCATGGGGAAGCTTAGATAATTACCTTGCTAAATAGTAAGTGGAGGAGCTTGGACTTTCATTTTTTAAGAAAAGCACCCGAGAGCATGAAGAAGAAGAAGAGAGATTTTTGTGTTTTGCCTTGATTTGCTTTTGGTTGGTTGATTTTTGTTGTTTGTTTTAGTGAATTACCTAGTTGCCCTTGATTTTGTGTGGTTCTCTTTTAACCACACCTCCTTCCTTCCCATGTCATGCTTGTGTCATCCTCATGATGTCATCCTCCCCTCCTTGTCCTCTTTCTATTGGTTGGATGACATCATCCCCACTAATCCCTTTGATTAACTTCCTAATTATTTGCCTAATGACCGCTGATCTGTTATACGGTTCGCTTAACTTTCGTTTTCATTTATCGTTTGAAGGATCATACCCGGGATCTTATTACTTAGGTTCCCTTAACCTTTCTCAATACATTACATTTCTTTTTATGATCCTCTATCATAATCCTTTAATTTAAATCCTTTTTATCCTGTTACCTTATACTCAATTCTCTCCATATCTAGTGGATTTCCGGGAAAAATCCAAGTGTTCGGAATTGGATTCTGACGATCTTTACATACACTTATATACTACATAGAGTACTAATAATATCCCATAAGATCAATAACAGAACCCCTACATAGCGTGGCATGAAAAGTTTTCTCATTCAGCAAAAACACTATTCATAAGGGTTTCAAAAATTTCCAAAAATTGGGGTTATTACATACCCGACGGATAATCAACTCAAACATCTGTTGACAGTGACAACACAGTCACATGCTTGGAGTGTATGCAAAAGGAATGTGGAAGCCTATTCAACTGGGTTTTAGAGAACAAAGAAGCATTGCCATTTCCATGCTATTATGAAGATATTCAAAGATGCTGGAATAGAGTAATGAAGTAGCATAGTATTAGACTTGATAGGTTTTGTGTTATTATCTTGTCTTATTACTTTGTAATATTGGTGATATATAAACCAAGAAGTAGCAAATAGAACAACAAGCACAAGACTAAGTACATTATCTCAGAGAAACAATTGTAAGCTACATCCTTAGCATTTCTCTATAAACTTAGTTGTTCATATTTATAAGCAGCTGTAAGCTAATCTTTCTACACAGAGTTCTCTTGATATAATATATAACTCTGTTGGACACATTCAAATCCACCAAAAAGTTTTTAAAGACTTGTGTTTTTAATTACTTGTGTTTTGATTCTACTAACTTCTTATTCTGCACTTTGCAAATCAAACACTTATATATTGTTAAGATAGAACATTTTATATTTTTGAAAAAGGGTCAAGAATTCCATTCAACCCCCCTTCTGTAATTCTTGTTGCATTGTTAGGGACTAACAATTGGTATCAGAGCAAGCTCTTGAAGAACAAAGAGTTTAAAGATCACAACAAAATAGCAAGATGAACAAGAAGGATGTTGGAGTCAAGATTCCTTTTCTGGACAAAGACAATTACCATCACTGGAAGGTAAAGATGCATCTTCATTTACTTTCTCAAAATGAGGCCTATGTAGACTGTATAGAGAGAGGCCCTCATGTACCAATGAGAGATGCAATTGGAAACGAGCCATCTATCCCAAAGCCAAGGCATGAACAGTCTGATCCTGATATTGAACAAGTCAGGAAAGATAAGAAGGCCATGAATATCCTGTTCAATGGAGTTGATGGTGACATGTTTGACAACATCATCAATTGCAAAACTGCCAAGGAAGTTTGTGATACTATACAGATCATCTGTGATGGCACTGAACAAGTCAGAGAAAATAAGATGCAGCTACTAATTCAGCAATATGAGCATTTCTACTTTGAAGAAGGTGAATCTCTCACTGATATCTTTAGTAGATTTTAAAAGCTACTAAATCCTCTAAAGCTGCATGGAAGAGTCTACCAAACCAAAAACTCTAATCTCAAATTTCTGAGATCCCTACCAAAAGAATGGAAACCAATGACAGTCTCCTTGAGAAACTCACAAGAATACAAGGAGTTTACACTAGAGAGACTGTATGGCATTCTAAAGACTTATGAGCTTGAAATAGAGCAAGATGAAAGAATGGAGAAAGGGAGAAAGAAAGGAGGGTCCATTGAACTGTTTGCTGAGTTAGAGAAAGAGAAAGAAGTGAAGATAGAAGTTGTTAAGTCTACTTCAAGGGTCTGTGAAAACAAGGGCAAGGGGCTGGTAGCAGAAAATGAAGATTCTTTGAGCCAAGATGACATGGAAGATATTGATGAACATCTAGCATTTCTTTCCAGAAGATTTTCCAAGCTCAAGTTCAAGAAGAACTTTGGAGCAGCTAAGCCAAATAGAAACATGGTGGATAAATCAAAATTCAAATGTTTCAAATGTGGCTTAGCAGGGCACTTTGTTAGTGAGTGTAGAAAGTCAGATTCCAGCAAAAATGAGTTTGAGCCTGTGGATTATAAACCGAAATACTTTGAGTTGCTCAAACAAAAGGAAAGTGCTTTCATTATACAAGAAAATGACTGGGCAGCAAATGGTCTGGATGAGGATGAGGATGTCAGCTATATCAATCTAGCCCTAATGGCCAAGTCTGATGAGCCAGAGACAAGTTCTTCAAGTAATCAGGTAATCACCACTAACCTTGCATATTTATCTAAAGCTGAGTGTAATGATGCAATAAATGACATGTCTACAGAATTATATCATTTGCGTGTTACACTTAAGTCTCTTACTAAGGAAAATATTAAAATCAAAGAAAACAATTTGTTTTTAAGTGAGAGGAATAATTTGCTAGAGTCTCAAATTATTTGAATTTGAAAAATTGAGAATTGAGTGTAAAATTGCTAAGGATGAATTAACTGAGTCCTTAAAGAAAGAAGAGATCTTGAAGAAGCAGCTTGAACGAGAACACGAGGTGATTAAAGCATGGAAAACATATAGAGATGTTCATGCCCAAATCTCCAAAGTTCAAGGTATTGAGTCCTTCTGTGATGCAGCCTGGAAGAAGAATAAGGAGAAGCTGGAATCCAATTTGGTTGAAGGATTGCTAACAGATGTAGACTCGACGGATGATGAGGGTCATCCATCGGATAACAAAAAGGGTTATCCGTCGAGGGATATAAATCCTCATCCGTCGACTGTGAGCAAACCTGTGAGTAAATCCAAACTTACCGAGTTAAATGAGAAATATGGATCAGTTTCCAAGAATTTTGTTCCAGGAGAATCCAGTCAAGTGAAGAAGGAGAAAAAGGCTAATATTGGTCATATGACTGTCAAGCAATTGAGTGACAGACTGGAAAAGATTGAGGTTAAAACAGAGGCTAAAAAGAAAACTAATAGAAATGGTAAAGTAGGAGTTAACAAGCATAACAACTACACACCTGATAAATATGCTCCTAGAAAAATTTGTGTCAAGTGTGGTAGTGTAAATCATTTGTCTGTTAATTGCAAAACTGCCATACCTACTTCCATATCCGTGCCACCTCATTTTCCCAACATAAATGCCATGCCTTCTATGCCTATGAATGTTATGTCTACACAGAATATGAATGCACAGTTTGCTAATATGTCATTTGCACCTAATCCTTATTATGTTGCATTTAGTATGCCACAAATGCCATTTAGCATGCCTTATTGGAACAACATGTTTACTAGTAGCATGCCATTTCCTGTTAATCAAAATATGCATGATAATTCTGTTGTAATGAATGGTTTCAAAGGTCCAACTCAAATGATTAAGGATGAATCTGATATCCCTAAGTCAAATGAGATTAAACCTAAGAAACAGAAAAAGAAAGCTAACAAAGCAGGACCCAAGGAAACTTGGGTACCAAAATCAACTTGATTTGATTTTGATGTGTGCAGAGAAACAAAAAAAATCTATGGTACATGGATAGTGGCTGTTCAAGACACATGGCTGGTGATTCTACCCTGCTCACAGAGTTCAAGGAGAGAGCTGGTCCAAGTATTCCTTTTAGAGATGACAACAAGGATTATACTGTGGGATATGGCTTGATTTCAAAAGACAATGTCATCATTGAAGAGGTTGCCTTAGTGGATGGTCTCATGCACACTTTGTTGAGTATCAACCAGCTTTGTGATAAAGGCAATTCAGTAACCTTCAACTCTGAAGCCTGTATTGTGACAAACAAAAGAAGCAACAAAGTGGTTCTCACTGGAGTGAGAAAAGGAAATATCTACCTAGCTGACTTCAACTCATCAAATGCAGAATCTGTCACTTGCCTTCTCAGCAAAGCAAGTCAGGATGAAAGTTGGTTATGGCACAAGAAGCTATCCTATTTAAACTTCAAGACCATGAATGAACTTGTAAAGAAAGAACTGGTTAGAGGTATTCCTGAAGTGGAGTTTTCTAAGGATGGATTGTGTGATGCCTGCCAAAAAGGAAAGCAGATCAAAGCATCATTCAGAAAGAAGCTTGATTCAATAATTGAAGAACCTTTGCAACTGCTACACATGGATTTGTTTGGACCAGTCAATGTGTTGTCCATCTCAAGGAAAAGATTTTGCATAGTAATTGTAGATTATTTCTCAAAGTTCTCTTGGAGATATTTCCTAAAGTCTAAAGATGAGGCTAGTGAAATCATCATCAATCACATAAGGCAAGTCAATAATCATCCTGGATTTCAAAGTTAGAAGAATCAGGAGTGACAATGCAACTGAGTTCAAGAATTATGTCATGAGAGCATTTTGTGAAGAAAATGGGATTTTGCATGAGTTTTCAGCAGGAAGAACTCCATAACAAAATGGAGTAGTAGAAAGGAAGAACAGATAACTTATTGAAGCTGCAAGGACAATGCTTGAAGATTCTAAGTTACCAACATATTTCTGGGCTGAAGCTGTAAATACTGCATGCTACACTCAGAATATTTATTTGGTTAATCAAGCAAAATGCATGACTCCCTATCAATTGTTCAAGAACAAGAAGCCAACTCTAAATTTTCTTTATGTCTTTGGATGCAAATGTTATATCTTGAGAAATCAAACTGATCAGAATGGGAAGTTTGATGCTAAAGCAGATGAAGGAATTTTTGTTGGATATGCTGTTGGTAAAGCATATAGAGTCTACAATTTAAGAACCAACATTGTTGTATAATCAATACATGTTGTGTTTGATGATAAAAAGATTGAAGGACTGCAACATGGAGATTACCATGAGAGCCTCAAATTTGACAATGTGGAGATGGTTAGTGATGACAGTGATGATGAAAGTGATCAAGAAACTGTATCAAAGGATAATGCAGAAAAATCCACTACCAATGAGGAACAAAATTCAACATCTGTCGAATTGCATAATGCTTCATCCGTCGGGAGACAATCTGCTTTATTCGTCGGGAGACAACCAGCTTCATCCGTCGGTACTCAAAATTCACCATCCGTCGTGTCATCAAAAGAAGCTGGAAGTCAGAATAGATCACTTACAGAAAGTTCCCCTTTCTCAAATCAAAGATCCATTAACTCAAGGGGAGTTTCTAACAATCAAAACTCAATCACACATCAAGACAACAATGAGGCCTCTTCATCTAGAGCTAATCTTCCTCAACAAAGGAAATGGACAAAGGATCACCCCTTTGAGCTCATCATTGGTGATGTATCTTCTAGAGTTCAAAGAAGGAGAGCAACTGAAGAAAAATGTCTATACAGCAGCTTTCTTTCTAAAAAAGAACCAAAGAAGGGAGAAGAAGCTTTGTTGGATCCTGATTGGATTTTAGCTATGCAGGAGGAGCTAAACCAATTTGAGAGGAATAAGGTATGGAAGCTGGTGCCCAAGCCTAAAGGAAAGAATCCAATAGACACCAAATGGGTATTCAGAAACAAGATGGATGAAAATGGCATAGCAGTCAGGAACAAAGCTAGATTGGTTGCTAAGGGCTATTGTCAATAAGAAGGAATAGATTTTGATGAAACATTTGCTCCTGTTGCAAGACTTGAAGCCATCAGAATCTTCTTAGCCTATGTAGCCCATGCCAATTTCAAAGTCTATCAAATGGATGTCAAAAGTGCCTTTCTGAATGGAGATTTGGAGGAGGAAGACTATGTAAGTCAGTCTCCTGGTTTTGAACATCCAAATTTTCCAGAATATGTTTACTATTTCTTGAAAGCACTCTATGGACTGAAGCAAGCACCTAGAGCCTAGTATGACACTTTGTCAAAGTTTCTTTTAGAGAATCACTTCATTAGAGGTACTGTAGACAAATCTCTTTTCTTAATGGCTCTAGTATACTTGTTCAAATTTATGTAGATGACATTATTTTTGGCTCTACAGATGAAAAACTTTGCAAAAAGTTTGCCAAATTGATGCAAAGTAAGTATGAAATGAGTATGATAGGAGAACTAACTTACTTTCTTGGTTTGCAAGTTAAGCAAGTTAGTGATGGAATGTTCAATAATCAAATTAAATACCATTATGATCTTTTAAAGAAGTTTGATCTAGTGGATTGCACATCTGCAAAAACTCTCATGGCCACTGCAACCAAGCTTGAATTAAACACTACTGAAAAGTCTGTGGATATTTCAAGTTATAGGGGCATGGTTGGCTCACTTCTGTACTTAACAGCTAGTAGGCCAGATATAATGTTTGCTACATGTTTGTGTGCTAGATTTCAGGGTGACCCTAGAGAATCTCACTTAGTAGTTATTAAGAGAATTTTCAGATATCTTAAGGGAACACCAAAACTTGGCATTTGGTACCCTAGAGATTCTGGTTTTGATCTAACTGGTTATTCAAATACGGATTATGCAGGTTGTAGAATTGATAGAAAAAGTACAACAGGAACCTGTCAATTTTTAGGAAACAAGCTTGTGTCCTGGTTCAGTAAAAAGCAAAATTCAGTTTTTACTTCTACAGCAGAAGCTGAATATATTGTTGTTGGCAGTGGCTTTGTACAGATTTTGTGGATGAAAAACCAATTGCTAGACTATGGTTTGCAAGTTGAAAGGATTCCCATTTTCTGTGTTAACACAAGTGCAATTGCCATCACTGAAAATCCAGTATAGCATTCAAGGACAAAGCACATAGACATCAAGTACCAGTTCTTAAGGGAACATATAATGAATGGTACTGTGGAACTATATTTTGTTCCAAGTGAAAAGCAACTTGCAAATATATTTACCAAGCCACTGGATGAATCCACCTTTTCAAGGTTGGTAAGTGAGTTAGGTATGCTAAATTACTCTTGAATCTTTATAAATTGTTTGCAACTCGTACTGCAGCCAGAAATTTAATTGATTTTTCAGTCATGGATGAAATTTTGGCTAAGTCAAAATTTACATCTTGACGGATGATCACTATCCATCGATTTTGATCATCCGTCGGTATACTATTTGTTAATAAAATCAATTACTTTTCTGGAATATTTTATGACTCGGCGGATAACAGATTTATCCTCATCCGTCGAATTATCTTATTCTTAGTCGTTGATTCTCTGAACATTATCCATCGAGTATACTTACAGTTTGTAAGCATAACACGACAGATAATTGATGGAATTTTTACAGTTTATTTTTAAACGGCTATTTTGGGCAATTCTCATTGGTTACTTTATTTTACTTTATTATTTTTTATAGTTATTTTTTGAGATAGTATAAAAGCTTAATTCATTTTCATTACTTTTCTTTTATCATTCCCAAATCATCTGCTCTAAATTCTCTCTTTCTCATAAGCAATTATCATCTCTATCTCTGCAATTTCCACTCTCTAACAATGGCACTAGTCATCAAGATCATGTCATAAACTGGATTTATCTATGAGAAGAACAACTTCACTGCACTTGTGAACAAGGGGATTCAACCGTATGGTGACTACCACAAGATGATGGATTTTGTGAAGAACTGCAAACTCAACTATGCCATGCTGGAATCACCCACCATCTTCTGTGAGGTTGTTGAAGAAATATGGTCAACTGTTGTGTACAACTCAACTAATAAGACCGTCACACTCACTATTAAAGGTAAGGAAGTCTCTATTAATAGTGACATTGTTAAAGCATGTTTCAAGATTCCTGATAATACTGTAACTTCACCACACACATACACTGACATTATTAACATGCTTAACTCCATGAAGTATGCACTCTCTACTTCTAAGTTAAGTGAAATTAGGAGGTTGGGCCTTAGGAAAGAATGGAGTAATCTATGTGATGAAGTTACTAAGGTATTCTCTGGTAAAATCAGTAATTTTGATTCTATGAATATCTTTATGCTTAACATGCTTTACATGCTTGTAACTGATAAGTTCTTTAACTTCAGTGATCATGTTTTATTTGAGTTGGGGTTTAAGTTAGGGGAGTTAAATAAGAGGGGTAAAAATGTTTATTATGCTAGATTTTTCATGATGCTTGCTAATCACCTCTCTGAGGAAATTGTGCTTGAGAACCCAACCAACAAATTAGATTGTTGGGTTGAAGAAAGAAGAATTATTGCAGATTTGAACAGGGAAAACCATCACAAAGAGGTGCCACTCTTCTATTTCCCTGTAATGAAAGCACCTCAGGTAAGTGAGGTAATCTCATCTGTCTCTACTCTTCTAACCTCACAAATTTCTTTGCACTCTAGTGTAGCTATGTCAACTGTGTCAATGACCCAACAGTTGCCTACCCAAGCTACCAAATCCAAAATTTCTAAATCCAAGTCAAAGAAAGCCCTCTCTGGCATCTCTCAAAAGATGCCAGTTGCAAAATCCACCAAATCTAAAGAGGGGAGTGTGAAGGTGGGTAAGGTAGGTGAGGGACAGGGTGAACATAAAAGAAATCCTAAGGATAAGGTTGGAGAGGTGAGTGTTTTCCAGCCTAGCCACACTGCAGTTTCCCAACAGACTACAGTGCTTAATAAGGAAATAAGCTCATTGCTAGTTGCATCCTCCCAAAAGGATGTGACTATTGAACAAAGCTCTCAGCCAAGAGCACAGGCCAAAAGGCTAAGGGACACAAGCTCACCCCAAACCCATACTAGAAAGAAGAAACCAAAAACCCTTGGGGATGCACAGGGTTCACACACTGTGCAAACTGGTGCTAAAGATATAGTCACTGCACCTTTTCAAAGTCAGTTTGATGTGGCTCCAATAAATGTGGAGTCACAGCCAAAATCATTAGTTACAGAAGCACTCCAAACACCAAATTCTCCCACAAACTCTCTAGATGTGGATATGATCAACACATCAAATTTCATCAATTATCTCAAGTACAGAAGACTTAGTGGTAGTACAATCACTCCTAGGATTAAGGGAAGAGAGTGTTATGAGTGAGAGTTTGGGTTGTTCCCAGGAAAAAGGAGAGGAAAAGAGTGAAAATATGCAATCCAGTTCTTCAGGATTGGCAAAAGAGAGTGTGAGGAGTCCCACCTTAGATGGTGAAGGTGAGGGTGTGAGGGTGGGGAGCCAAGGTGAGACATTGATGCAACAAAAGAGATAATGAGAGAAATGCAGGTACAGGAGATATAAAGGTGGATGTCATTGTAAGTGAGTTAATGAATGTCCAGGATGCAGATAGGGAGGGACTATCTCAGCAACCTCAAGCTGTTATAGATTCTACCTCCCTTGATACTGAGACATTTACTCACCCTGTTCCAGCATATCAACTTCTAGCTGAATAGGGCAATGACAATGCAGAAAGGATGCTCAACTTGGTGCATACCACACAGTCAATGCTAAGAGCTAAGGATGCCATCACACCTTTGCCCTCTACAGCTGGTGATGTTGATTATGAGACTGGTGGTTCAGAAGAATTCTTTGGAGGTGAAGGTGAAGATAGTGAAGAAGAGCCATTGGATATAGGGGGAGAAGTAGGCTCTAGTTCAAGATCAGGCATGCCATCTTGGGCATTTTCAAAGCACTGTGATGAACACTACTTCAAGACAACCCTGATTCAACTCATAAATCAGACAAATTCTGCTCTTCAAACCACCACAAATGCCAACACCAAAAAGCTCCTTCAAGCACATCTTGCTTCTCTGCAACTACAATAAATCCAAGGTTTTCAACATGCTCGAGATGTTAACACTATCAAAGGTGATATTGATGAGATGAAAAAGGCCATTTCTGACAAGATGGACTCTAAACTTTCAAAAGCTACAATGCTTGACATTAAGAGACATCTCAGGATAAATTCTGATCTTTCCACAAAGATAGATGCCTTGGATACAAGGATGACAGCAATGGAAGCATCTCTTACAGCAATTCATCTACACCAAGCTCAACAAACAAACTTGCTTCAGAAACTGGTAGCTGCACAGACCTCCTCTACTCATCTTGCTGATAACAAAAAGGGGGAGAAAGAGAATTCTAGGAGTAAGGGGCAGCAAAAAGTGCTCAACATTCAAATTAGCAAAGTAATTGTGCCTACAATTACTATCTCAAAGCCACCAGCTAAGGACAGCATTGATCTGATAAATTAAGCAGCTGCCAATATAAGAGCAGCTGAAAAGGAGCAGTTGAATCCAATCAACTAGGAGAAAATTGATGAGGATATTCAAAAGAAGTTTGGGCTAGCAAAGAAACCAGAAAAGTCATCCATTTATCACTCTCAAGTCAGGCAAATCTCTGTGAATGAAATGAGCATGAACTATCTGGAAAGAGGACAGCCATCCTGCATCAAATCTCCAAAGGCTGAAGTACCTTTGAAGCCAAGGGTGAACTATCCAAAATCATCACTAAAGAACCCTTTGGATATAGTGTATGAGACACCAAAGCCTGATGAGAAGAAACTGTTGTCAAGATCCATTGCCTTCTACAAGGATCCAGATGATTCAGCTTTGAAAAGGAGAATTGCTAAAGTTTTCAGGAATGGTAAAGAAATTTGTGTGGTGGCTGGACATCCTCAATTTGCTGAACAAAAGAGAGAAGAAAAGGCAAGATTGAAGCAAGAAAAGAAGCAAGCTGCTCTAGATGCTAAAAAGGCTAAACAAAAGAAAGAGTAAGCTGCTATCTTGGCCAAGCTACAAGATGTGAAACCAACACAACAAATTCCTGCTCAGCCATCTGAAATCACTGAATCTCAAGATCCAAAGAAGCAAGTTGAACCACAACAAAAGAAATCTCACAGATACAAGGAATTGGCCAAAAGAACCAAAAGGAAATTGAACTTTGTTGGTAAGGAATTGGAGGATCAGTTTCCTAAGGAATCCACTCCAACTACAACTCAAGCATCAAAACCCTTAGTGGTATTTGAAGACATTAAGGTGGTGGATCCTTACAGGAATATTCATGGTAAACCTATTATACCAAACGATGAACCAATAGACTGGGAAAGTCTACCAATTCCTGACTTCAATTTGCCAATCCTTAACAAGCCAAAGAGAACAAAGTCAAGAGAAGTCAAGAAAGTGAGGTTGTCACCTCTCAAATCCAAATCTCTAATCAAAGCCCAATCTAAAGTCAACAAGGGAGATTACATGTACTTATATGACATCAATGAATTCTCGGATCTAAACCTCTATCTAGATGAACTGGAAGAAGTTAGAGGGATTGATGCCTACAGGAATCTACCTGAAAGGTTAGTCTTCAAGTACAAGGGAGGAAAGGAGATTCAATGGCCACTTCACAGGATCCTTCAAGAAAGCCAATATGTGCTGATAAAGGTTTATTCATCATTCAAGAAGAACTTTGGATTCAATGTAACTGCAAGAAGACTGGTTCTAAAGAAGATTGAAGAATTGAGGAGTAATAGACCTAAAGATGCACTCCCACAGACTCTAACTATTCCATACACATGAAGTAGTGCATCTAAGGCCCTACTGGCTGATGGAGTTCATGGATGACAAAGGAGTTAGAAGATTTTTCAGATTAGAAGACCAATTGAGCAACTCTAGCAATGAGACTCTTTTGGAGATGCAAGAAAAGCTAAATCTCTCAGAATCTGATGAACTGGAATTCCACAGACAGCTCCAAAATCAGATTAGAAGAAAACAACAGAAAGCTTGGAAAGAGATCCAGAACTTCAAGGAATTAGATTAATCTGCTCAGGCTAGAGGAGCATCTTAAAAATGACTGTGAGCTAATCTTTGTGCATTTTCTTATTTGAAGCACTTTACAGTTTTATCTACTTACTTTTAAAGTTGTATTTTTAGGGTATTTTGTTATCATCAAGTTTCTCTTAATTTATGGCTACAATTCCAGTAGACATAAATTGGGTGAGATTGTTGTGGATATGTTGTGAACATGATGATTTCATTAACAAAATACCTTAGTAGATTTTACTTAGTGAAAAATGTAGCACTCGACGGATAAGAAATATAGTCCCGACGGATGACTCAATATAGTCCCGACGGATGATGATTTATTATCCATCGAGTGAGTAGCTTGTGTAATAATGAGTCTGTAGCACATTTCTGCATACACCTTATTTAGATTCTATAGTAGCACTCAAGTCATGTTGACTTTAATTAGATATGCAGAATAGGTTGATTAATTGTACATAAATGACGTCTTGTAATTCTGCATAAATGAAATGAAGTCAAGTGTCAGATAGCTACCCGATGGATAAACAACAATGCCACTCGACGGATGATCAACAAGGCAACCCGACGGATGATCATGTACCCGACGGATAATCAATTCAAACATCTGTTGACAGTGACAACACAGTCACATGCGTCGAGTGTATGCAAAAGGAATTTGAAAGCCTATTCAACTGGGTTTTAGAGAACAAAGAAGCATTGTCATTTCCATGTTATTATGAAGATATTCAAAGATGCTGGAATAGAGTAATGAAGTAGCATAGTATAGACTTGATTGGTTTTATTTTATTATCTTTTCTTATTACTTTGTAATCTTGGTGTTATATAAACCAAGAAGTAGCAAATAGAACAACAAGCACAAGACTAAGTACATTATCTCAGAGAAACAATTGTAAGCTTCATCCTTAGCATTTCTCTGTAAACTTAGTTGTTCCTATTTGAAAGCAGCTGTGAGCTAATCTTTCTACACAGAGCTAATCTTGTTCATTTTTCGTGAAACGAGAAAATTTATAAAATACCTATATGTTCAGAATAATGCGATGGTACAAGCTGTTTGATGAAAAAATAAGGCATATTATTTTATTTGAAATATCAGCTATAAAATCATGATTCGGGTCGTATAACTTTTGATATGAAAGCTACAAATACAAAATAAAATATCTGAAAAATACCTTGAAAATACCTGGACGATACAGGATGCACGTAACACATAGCAATTAGGGTTTTACAGCTAATTACACATAAATGACACATTAATACACGTAACTTATTATAGATATAATATAATATAGACGTAATTTCCCCAGACGTTACACAGTCACATGCGTTGGGTGTTTGCAAAAGAATGTGGCAGACTGTTAAGCAGGAATTTGAGAACAAAGAAGCATTACCATTTCCATGCAATTGTGAAGATATTCAAAGATGCTGGAATAGAGTAGTGAAGTAGCATGAAGTTAGACTAGTTATGTTTTGTTTTATTATCTTGTCTTATTATCATGTAAATTTGGTGATATATAAACCAAGTGTAGCAAGTAGAACATCTATCGAACTAAGCAGATACATTTTCAGAGAAACATATCAAGCTATATCCTGTAAGCATTTCTCTGTAGTTTAGTTGTTCAAACTTGTAAGCAGCTGTGAGCTATTCAAGCTTCATAGGGTGGATACATTCAAATCCACCAGAAAGTTTTAAAGCTTGTATTTTATTACTTAGTGTTTTAATTTCAATTATCTTTCTATTCCGCACTTTAGCAAAATAAGACACTATTATATATTAAGTTAGAAATGTTTTTTAAATCTGAAAAAGTAGCCAGAATTACATTCAATTTCCCTTCTATAATTCTTGTTATATTGTTAGGAAATAATAATTGGTATCAGTGCAAGCTCTTGAAGTCCATAGAGTGTAAAGATCACAACAAACAGCAAGATGAACAAGAAGGATGTTGGAGTCAAAATTCCATTTCTAGACAAAGATAATTATCACCACTGGAAGGTGAAAATGCACCTACATCTTCTTTCCCAAGATGAGGCCTATGTAGATTGCACAGAAAGAGGTCCTCATGTACCGATGAGAGCTGCAACTGGAAATGAACCATCTGTTCCCAAACCTAGGTATGAATGGTCAGACCCTGATATTGAGCAAGTCAGGAAAGATAAGAAGGCCATGAACATATTGTTCAATGGAGTTGATGGTGATATGTTTGATAACATCATTAACTGTAAAATAGCCAAAGAGGTATGGGACAGAATCCAAATTATTTGTGATGGTACTGAGCAAATAAGGGAGAACAAGATGCAGCTACTGATTCAGCAATATGAGCATTTCCACTGTGAAGAAAGTGAGCCTCTCATTGATATTTTTAGTAGATTTCAAAAGCTACTAAGTGTTCTGAAGTTGCATGGAAGAGTTTATCAAACAAAAGATTCTAAATGCAAGTTCCTTAGATCTCTTCCAAAAGAGTGGAAGCCAATGACAGTCTCATTGAGAAATTCTCAGGATTACAAGGAGTTCACCTTGGAGAGACTGTATGGCATCCTGAAAACTTATGAGCTTGAAATAGAGCATGATGAGAGGATGGAGAAAGGAAGGAATAAAGGATGGTCCATAGCATTGGTTGTTGAGTTAGAAAATGAGGAAGAGATGAAGGTAGAAGCTATTGAGTCTACACCAAAGGTCTGTGAAAGCAAGGGTAAAGGGCTGGTAGCTGAAAATGAAGATCACTTGAGCCAAGATGACATGGATGATATTGATGAACATCTAGCATTACTATCCAGAAGATTTTCCAAGCTCAAATTCAAAAAGAATATTGGAGCATCCAATCCAAGTAGAAACATGGTGGATAAATCCAAATTCAAATGTTTCAAATGTGGTCTGGCAGGGCATTTTGCCAGTGAATGTAGAAAGTCTGATTCTAGCAAGAAGAAGTTTGAGCCTGTTGATTATGAACAGAAATACTTTGAGTTGCTCAAATAAAAGGATAGGGCTTTCATCACACAGGAGAATGACTGGGCTGCAGATGGTTTGGATGAAGATGAAGGAACAAGCTATATCAATCTAGCCCTAATGCCCAAATCTGATGAAACAGAAACAAGTTCTTCAAACAATAAGGTAATCACCACTAACCTAGCACACTTATCTAAAGTTGAGTGTAATGATACAATAAATGACATGTTCACAGAACTATATCACTTGCGTGTTACACTTAAGTCCCTCACTAAGGAAAATGCTAAAATTAAAGAAAACAATTTAGTTTTAAGTGAGAGGAATAATGTGCTAGAGTCTCAGTTTATTGAATTTGAAAAATTGAGAATTAAGTGTAAGACTGCTAAGGATGAATTAACTGAGTCCTTGAAGAAAGAAGATATTTTAAAGAAGTAGCTTGAACGAGAACAGGAAGTGATTAAGGCATGGAAATCATCCAGAGATGTTCATGCTCAAATCACTAAAGTTCAAGGTATTGAGTCCTTTTGTGATGCAGCCTGGAAGAAGAGTAAAGAGAAGCTTGAGTCCAATTTGGTTGAAGGATAACTGACAGATGTCGACTCAACGGATGATGAAAATTATCCGTCGGATAATCGGAAGGATTATCTATCGAGTGACAAGGAGCCACATCCGTCGGCTGTGAGTAAACCTATTAGCAAAGCTAATCTAGCTAAGTCGAATGAGAAATATGGATCAATTTCTAAGAACTTTATTCCAGGAGAATCAAGTCAAGTCAAGAAGGAAAAGAAAGTTAATGTTGGTCATCTATCTATTAAGCAATTAAATGAAAAATTAGAAAAGATTAAGGTTACGACAGAAACTAAAAAGAAAAATAATAGAAATAGGAAAGTAGGAATTAACAAACATAACAACTACACACCTGATAAATATGCACCCAGAAAAATCTGTGTTAAATATGGTAGTGTTTACCATTTGTCTGTTAATTGCAAACTTGCTGTGCCTACTTCCATGTCTGCACCTTCTTCTTTTTCCAACATGACTGCCATGCCTACCATGCCTATGAATGCTATGTCTGCTCAGAATATGAATGCACAATTTGCTAATATGCCATTTGCACCTAATCCTTATTATGATGCATTTAGTATGCCTCAAATGCCATTTAGCATGCCTTACTGAAATAACATGTTTGTAAATAGCATGTCTTTCCCTGTAAATCAAAATGTGCATGATAATTCTGTTCTAATGACTGGTTTCAAAGGTTCAACTCAACTGACTAAGGATGAATCCGAAATTCCCAAGTCAAATGAGATCAAACCTAAGAAACCAAAGAAGAAAGCTAACAAGGCAGGACCCAAGGAAACTTGGGTACTAAAATCAACTTGATTTGATTTTGATGTGTGCAGGGAAACAGAAAGAATCTTTGGTATCTAGATAGTGGTTGCTCGAGGCACATGACTAGAGATTCTACCCTGCTCACTGAGTTCAAGGAGAGAGTTGGCCCAAGTTTTACTTTTGGAGATGACAGCAAGGGTTATACAGTGGGATATGGCTTGATTTCAAAAGACAATGTCATCATTGAAGAGGTTGCCCTAGTGGATGGTCTCAAGCACAATTTGTTGAGTATCAGCCAGCTTTGTGATAAGGGCAATTCGGTAACCTTCAATTCAGAAGCTTGTGTTGTGACAAACAAAAAGAGAAACAAAGTGGTTCTCACTGGAGTGAGAAAAGGAAATTTGTATCTAGCTGACTTCAACTCATCTAATGCAGAATCTGTCACTTGTCTTCTTAGTAAAGCAAGTGAAGATGAAAGTTGGCTATGGCACAAAAAGCTGTCCCATCTAAATTCAAGACCATGAATGACCTTGTCAAGAAAGAAATGGTTAGAGGTATTCCTCAAGTGGAGATTACCAAGGATGGATTGTGTGATGCCTGCCAGAAAGGAAAGCAGATCAAAGCATCATTCAGAAAGAAGATTGATTCAACAATTGAAGAACCTTTGCAATTGTTACACATGGATTTTTTTGGACCAGTCAATATGTTGTCTATCTCAAGGAAAAGATTTTGCCTAGTAATTGTGGATGATTTCTTAAAGTTCTCTTGGACATATTTCTTAAAGTCTAAATATGAAGCTAGTGAAATCATCATCAATCACATAAGGCAAGTCAACAATCATCCTTATTTTAAAGTAAAAAGAATCAGGAGTGATAATAGAACTGAGTTCAAGAATTCCGTGATGAGATCATTTTGTGAAGAGAATGGGATTATGCATGAGTTTTCTGCAGCAAGAACTCCTCAACAAAATGGAGTAGTGGAAAGGAAAAACAGATCTCTTATTGAAGCTGCAAGGACAATGCTTGAAGAATCAAAGTTACCAACTTATTTTTGGGCTAAAGTTGTGAATACTACCTGCTACACTCAGAAATCTCTTTGGTTAATCAAGCAAAGTGCATGACACCCTACCAATTATTCAAGAATAGGAAGCCAAATCTAAATTTTCTTCATGTCTTTGGCTGTAAATGTTATATCTTAAGGAATCAAACTGATCAATATGGGAAGTTTGATGCTAAAGCAGATGAAGGAATTTTTGTTCGATATGACATGGGAATCTTAAGGTAGGATAAGCTTTGTTGGATCTCGATTGGATTTTAGTTTTGCAGGAGGAGCTAAACCAATTTGAAAGGAACAAGGTATGGAAGCTGGTACCCAAAACTAAAGGAAAGAATCCAATTGACACCAAGTGGGTATTCAGAAACAAGATGGATGAAAATGGCATAGTGGTCAGGAACAAAGCTAGATTTGTTGCTAAGGCCTACTGCCAACAAGAAGGAATAGATTTTGATGAAACCTTTGCTCCTTTTGCAAGACTTGAAGCCATCAGAATTTTCTTAGCCTATGCAGCCCATTCCAATTTCGATGTTTATCAAATATATGTCAAAAGTGCCTTTTTGAATGGAGATTTGGAGGAGGAAGTCTATGTCAGTCAACCTCCTGGTTTTGAAGATCTAAATTTTCCAGGATATGTCTATTATCTTTTGAAAGCATTTTATGGACTGAAGTAAGCACCTAGAGCCTGGTATGACACTTTATCAAAGTTCCTTTTAGAAAATCACTTCACAAGAGGTACTGTGGATAAAACTTTATTCTTTAGAAATGTTAATGGCTCTAGTATACTTTTTCAAATCTATGTAGATAATATTATATTTGGCTCTACAGATGAAAAAGTTTGTAAAAAGTTTGCCAAATTGATGAAAAATAAGTATGATATGAGCATGATGGGAGAACTGACTTACTTTCTTGGTTTATAAGTTAAGCAAGTCTGTGATGGAATATTCATTAGTCATACTAATTATATTCATGATCTTTTAAAGAAGTTTGATCTAATGGATTGCACATCTGCAAAAACTCCCATGGCCACTGCAACTAAGCATGAATTAAACACTACTGAAAAGTCTATAGATATTTCAAGCTATAGGTCCATGGATGGCTCACTTCTATACTTAACAGCTAGTAGGCCAGATATAATGTTTGCTATTTATCTTTGTGCTAGATTTCAGGTTGATCCTAGAAAATCTAACTTAGTAGCTATTAAGAGAATTTTCATATATCTCAAGGGAACACCAAAACTTGGCATTTAGTACCCTAGAGATTCTGGTTTTGATCTAACTGGTTATTCAGATTCAGAATATGCAGGTTGTAAAATAGACAGAAAAAGTACAACAGGAACCCGTCAATTTCTAGGAAACAAGCTTGTGTCCTGGTTCAGTAAAAAGCAAAATTCAATTTCTACTTCTACAGTATGTGTGACCTAACAAGTGGTATCAGAGCAGATCTGATAACACACAAATAATTTAAGATCCAAAAACAATCATGTCTCAAGAAGAACAAACTCCAACTAAGCCCACCAAAACTGAAGAACCTCCAAAGACTCAAATCCATAATCGATATGAGACTATTAGAGTTCACATATTGAAGCCATCTGAATATCGCATATGGAAGGTGAGGATGTCTATGTTTCTGGAAGCTACAGATCCAGACTACCTTGACAGAATCACTGAAGGACCACATAAGCCAACCAAGCTCTCTGTTGTAGTTGCAGATCAGCCAGCACAAACAGTACCAAAGGAGAAAAGTGAATATACAACTGAAGATATCTCATCTATTGCTAAGGATGCAAAGGTACGACATTTGCTGCATAGTGCCATTGATAATGTCATGTCAAACAGGATAATCAACTGCAAGACTGCAAAGGAGATATGGGATGCCTTGGAAACAAGATGTCAGGGAACTGATTCAATTAAGAAGAACAGGAGGACTATACTCACTCAAGAGTATGAGCACTTTAACTCAAAACCTGATGAGTCATTAACTGGATTATATGACCGATTTGTCAAACTCTTGAATGATCTGTCACTGGTGGACAAGGAATATGAACTTGAAGATTCAAATCTTTAATTCCTGTTAGCTCTTCCTGAAAGTTCGGATTTGAAGCCACCACTATAAGAGACAACTATGTTCTTGATGAAACAACTCTTGATGAAATTTATGGGATGCTCAAGACTCATGAACTTGATATGGAACAAAGAAGCAAGAGGAATGGAAGGAAGTCAAGGACAGTTGCACTTAAGGCTGAAGAGGATGTCCCCAAAGTAGCTGCCTCAAGAAAAGGCAAGGGAAAAGCTCTCATCACAAAGTCTGATACTGAATCATCAAGTTCTGATAGTGATGATGACTCAAAAACTGAAAGCTTACCTGAGATGGATCCTGATGGAGAGATGATGAAGCTGTGTGCTCTTATGGTGAAAGGAATCACAAGGATTGCATACAGGAAATTTAAAAAGGGAAAGAAATTTTCCAGGAAAGGTGCAAGTTCTGATAAGAAGAGTTTCAGAAAATCTGAAGGCAAAGGAGGAAAGTCTGACAGAGGAGATTACTCAAATGTCAAATGCTATAATTATGGTGAGAAAGGCCACATATCTCCTGATTTCAAGAAAGTGAAGAGTAACAAAGGCAAGGCTCTTGTCACAAAGAAGGAAAGCTGGACAGACACTTCAGATTCTGAAAGTGAGGTGAACTATTCCTTGATGGCAAATGCTGATAGCAGTTCTGATACTGCTGACCTAAAGGTACCTCAAACTACTTATACCTTTCATACTGATGATATTACTGAGTTGAGAAGATATTTTAAAACCATGTTCATTAGTTATAGAGATCAAACTTTAACATGTGAAAGATTAACTTCTGAAAATCTTCGCTTATAAAAAGAGGAATGATTATTTAGAAAAAGAGTTAGTCATGTTCCATCAAACTCAGAAAGAAAGAGATGATGCCTTTTATGTTAGAGATGAAGTGCTTAAAATGAATGAATCTCTAAAAACTGAGTTAGAAAAGGAAAGAGAGATTATCAGGACTTGGACTAACTCTGGCAGAACAACTCAGAATTTGTTGAGTAGTGGAAATTGGAAAGAGGGATTAGGTTATGAAGATGATAAGAATGATAAGGGAACTGTAGAAATTGAGCATATAGTTGTTAAACAAAAGCCCAAGGTAAATCCTGTTAAGTTTGTAGCTGTAAAGTCTGATAGTGATAAATCAGAAGTTAAAGAGAAATTAACTTCTGACAAACCAAAACAGGATAAGCCAACTGAAGTTAACATAGGCTTAATGACTAAGAAGCAGCTTAAATATAGGCTAAAAGATGTTAAGAATATAAACAAGGTAAAGCCACCTAGGAAAAATAGGAATGGAAAGGAAGGTGTGAATAAAAGCAATGATTATAAGCATGTTCCTAATGCTCCTAGAAAGAAATGTTATAACTGTGGAAAATCTAACCATTTAGTTTCTTTTTGCCGGAAGAATAAGAACATAAACTCCTTACCTTCAAAGTCAGGAGTTAAGAGTCAGTATGTTAGATATAGGCCACAAAATTCTTATTTTCATTGTGGTAGTTTATGGTATTCCATTTATACTTGTAAGGAATATCATAGTTTGTACTATGATTATTATCAAATAAAACCTTCTTTAAAGAAAGTTAGCATTGTTCCTTCTAGTGTAAGTTCTGATGCAAAGTCTGATAATGTAAATTCTGATAAGAAAATTGTTAACATAAACTCTGATGCTAAATCCGCTGCAAATGTTAACAAACTTAATAAGGCCAAAGGATCCAAACAAGTCTGGGTCCTTAAAACTAATCATTAGTGGTCTTTGTGATTGCAGGGCAACAGGAAAAACATCCTAGTTCTGGACAGTGGATGTTCAGGACATATGAATGGAAATAAAGCCCTGCTATCAGACTTTGTGGAGAAACCTGGCCCAGCCATTTCTTATGGAGATGGCAACATTGGAAAAACTCTGGGATATGGAAATATCAATCTTGGGAATGTCATCTTTGAAAAAGTAGCTCTAGTCTCTGGACTTAAACACAATTTGCTGAGTGTTAGTCAAATCTGTGACAGAGGTTATCATGTGGATTTCTTTAAAGAACACTGTGAATTTGTAAGCAAATCTACAAGCAAAGTTGTTTTGAAAGGATATAGGCATGGTAACATTTATGAAGCCAAGCTTTCAACAAGTACTGATGGTTCTGCAATCTGTCTGTTGAGTAGAGCATCAATTGAAGAAAGCTGGGATTGGCACAAGAAACTCTCTCATTTAAATTTTAATAATATAAATGAACTAGTCAAGAAAGATCTTGTGAGAGGACTGCCAAAATCAGTATTTGCTCCAGATGGCCTTTGTGATTCATGTCAGAAGGCAAAACAAAGAAAATCTTCTTTCAAGAGCAAGACTGAATCATCAATTCTTGAGCCTTATCACCTACTACATGTTGATCTATTTGGTCCATTGAATGTCATGTCTATTGCAAAGAAGAAATATGTTATGGTCATAATGGATGAGTTCACCAGATACACGTGGGTGAATTTCTTGCACATAAAAAATGAAACTGCATCTATCTTGATTGATCATGTCAAACAACTGGATAAATTGGTCAAAGACTCTGTGAAAATCATAGGGAGTGATAATGGCACTGAGTTCAAGAATTTGATTATGGAAGAGTTATGCAAAAACTATGGAATAAAGCAGGAATTTTCTGCTCCTGGAACTCCACAGCAAAATGGAGTTGTTAAAAGAAAGAATAGAACTCTTATTGAAACTGCATGAACTATGCTTGATGAAGCAAAGTTACGAACCTACTTTTGGGCTGAAGCTGTGCAGACTGCTTATTTTACTCAGAATGCTACACTTATCAACAAGCATGGAAAAACATCATATGAGATGGTGAAGAAAAAGAAGCCAAATCTGAAGTATTTTCATGTATTTGGATGCAAGTGTTTTGTTCTTAAGACTCATCCTGAACAGCTATCCAAATTTGATTTAAAAGCTGATGAAGGAATTTTTGTTGGATATCCACTTTCTGACAAAAGCCTTCAGAGTCTACAATTTAAGAACAAGGGTTGTCATGGAATCTATCAATGTCTCTTTTGATGATAAGAAGATTACTGGTCTTGAAGATTTCAATGATCATGATCAGCTGAGATTCGAAAATGAAGTTTTAAATTCTGATTCTGTAAATCCTGACAGTCTAAATCCTGATACTGCAAACTCTGATGGATTATACTCTGATGTTATTGAAAGTGTGGTGACTACGCCAAAGGAAAATGCACCTGTGTAGGGGGTGCATACTGGAGAACCAACCACATCTCAAGAAGCATCAGAATCTATAACAGGCTCTTCAAGTTCTGATTCATCACGTTCTAATGGGCCAAGTTCTGATAATTCTGGAAACTCATGTTCTGATATTTCTGGAAACTCAAATTCTGAAGGATTCAACTCATAGAGCATAATTTTAGGGGGAGCATCAGAAAATGTTGATGGAGACAGCATGGATCATGGGGGAGCATCCAATTCTAGAGATAACCTTCCTTCTGCAAGGAAGTGGACTAAAGCACATACACCAGAAATTTGTTGTAGAAGTTTGGAATGCAAGATTGTACAAGTGCATCCACTCCTATGGCCATTGCAACAAAATTGGATAAAGATACTGGTAAATCAGTAGATATTACTGATTACAGAGGTATGATTGGCTCATTACTCTATCTAACTGCAAGTAGACCTGATATCATGTATGCTACTTGTCTTTGTGCAAGATTTCAAGCAGATCCAAGATAACCTCACTTAACAGCTGTGAAAAGAATTTTCAAGTACCTTAAGGGTACACCTGATCTGGGATTGTAGTATCCTAGAGAATCAGACTTTAAGCGAATAGGTTACTCAGATGCAGATTTTACAGGATGCAAAATTGACAGGAAAAACACAAGTGGAAGCTGCCAATTTCTTGGAGGAAGATTGGTTTCTTGGTTTAGCAAGAAACAGAATTCAATTTCCACATCAACTACAGAAGCAGAATACATTGCTGCAGGAAGCTATTGTGCATAGATTCTTTGGATGAAGAATCAGTTACTGGATTATGGGTTAGAATTTTCTAAAATCCCTATTTTCTGTGATAATCAAAGTGTTATTGCTATGACAGGTAATCCAGTTCAACACTCAATGACAAAGCACATCAGCATTAGGTACCACTTCATAAGGGAACATGTGGATGAAGGTACAGCGGAATTGCATTTTGTTACAACAGATCAACAACTAGCAGATATCTTCACAAAACTACTATGTGAAGCTACTTTTACAAGATTGTTAAATGAACTTGGAATGGTTTCAGGTTCTTTCTCTAAATCTGTCTAGTTTATGTTCAGATACATCAGACTTTATGATCAGTATTTACATATATTACTATCTCTGTGTATTATGTGCTTAAATTGAAATTTGCTTAAGTGTTGATTGTTGTCTAATGTGAATTTCTAAACTCTGATAGTAATATGAATGTTTCTATGACTATTCAATCCAATGAGGATAACTGTGCTAAATACTGACCTAGTAGTCTTTAATATACTAAAGATCCCATCTTTGAAGTAATTGTTTATGTGAAAATCTTTTAACACAAGCAAATTCTGATATTGAGCTTAGTTAAGTTTACTTTGTGTATCTTATTACTAAGTCAAAAACTAGAATAATGCTTCTTATCTGTTAAGTTCTGTTGTTTGTAAATCTTATGGATGTACTAAGTGCTGATAAGCCTCACCTATCAAAAGAAAAAGAAAAGAAAAGAAATAAAAATCAGGTACTCCTTTGAGATCTAGAGTAAAAATGTGGAAGGGAAGACCCAAGTACATTGCAGGTATTAAGTAATATTCATTAGAAAAGCAAAAAAAAATCTTGGTGACTTTTCACACTCTATGATTACTGGAGAAATACTCTGATAACAGCATAAATTCTGATAAGCAGTCGTGACTCACTTACACTGAAAAGCCACTGTAAAATGGAATTTCAAAAGATGCATAAAATGAGCATAAAACAGTTGAGGTGGACTCATGCATGAACTCATTTTATAGAAGAATTCAGAATAATGACAGATTTTGAGCAAAGTTCTTAGTTATGCCTTATTTCTAAGATGTACTGAAGTGAATCAGACTTTACTCTTTGTCTGATATTTAGCTTACTGCACACACATACACTCCATATGAATGATGAAAATTACTATGGTGATAAATGTTGTTTTAGATGAACAGTTTAAGTGTCAGTTGCATAAATTCTGAGGACAAGTTCTGATGGAAGTTCTGATGATTAAGTTCTGTTGAACCCATATCAGTATTTGTGTGAAGAATTACAGGAATAAACATTCACTTTTCGAGTAAAGAAGCCATATTCTGATGACTTTTAAATTCTAATAATAATCAATTTCTGATGCTGACGTGGCAGTATTTATTTACTTGGTTTATTTTTTGTCATTACTTGAACGGTCATATTTTTACAGAATATTGGTTTATGTGAGATAAATCAATCATAATCATTATGGGTTAGTGGTTAACGTGTATGTCCTGAAATTTGCATGTGCACGGTAATTATTACTTATTTTACGTGCCCAATAACTCCTGCTCTAACCGTTTATTGACTGTTCACATGGTGCCAGGTGTAAAGTGTATCCCATGCTTTAAAAATACAGCTGTTGAGTAGAGAGAGTATATATATGAGAGATAAAAGATTTCTAATCTTTTATTTACTTTTCTATTCTAAATCTCTTTTACTCTCTCTCTCTCTCTCTCTCTCTCTCTCTTATTTTCTGAAGTTATTTTTCTCTCAGGACTTTTCACAAACACTTTGTAAACATTCTCTTACTCACTTAAATTTCTTACAGAGATGGCACCAAAAGACGTAATTTTTGATGGAGCTAATTTTGTTCCTAATAACTTCTCCGCTATTCTTAGCAAGTCAGAAGGCCCATCAAAACTTCACTTCATTTAGGACTTTCTTACTAGTTATGATATTGGGTACGCTCTAACTCAACCTGAAGCAGTCTCTGGTACTCAAGTGCTGGAGTTCTAGAGAAGCGAAGTATATGATGATGGTGGTGCTCAAGGGTCCCCAAGTATTATTTTTTCATCAGGGGATGATGAGCATGTCGTGACATTGGCCACTGTTCGACAAGCACTGCAGTTGCCTGAGACCTGTCTTTATTCTACTGTTGAGGAGCCAGTTCTTCAAAACATGATGGCCAGTCTAGGGCATGAGAGGACATTGGGAAAGCTGGGTTAGTTGAAGAGATCTTACATAAGGAGGGAATGGAGTTTCTTTTTTGACTGCATAACCAAGGGTTTTGCAAACAAATGTTCTAATTTCGATGTAATCCCCATATTCAGCCAACAAATCGGAACCTTAACCATCAGCACCTACCACCTCTACACAAACACCTCAAACTTCTCAACCTCAACCCCCAGCACCGACGGTGAAGCCTTCATCTTCAAGACCAAAGAGAACAAAGAATGTACCTCAGTCTCAGAAGAAGAGGAGGAGAATTATTCTGAGATATGAGTTAGATATTGAGGAACTGTGGCGCCCTCCAAACCCGGGTCAGAAGTTTGGGGTCCACACACACACACACCTTATTTATAACCTGCTTATAACAATAATGGAGATAATAAGAATAATATGCAGTGACATTATACGGTCTGACCACGAATCTGGTCCACAATTTTATAAAAATAATCCAATTCTAACATAATAATAGAATAAACAATGTAAAGCAATAAATAGAATCGTTAACAACAGTGGATGCTCAGTAATGAAATGGCTTCAATCTTTGTAAGGATCAATAGGGCATTTTCAAAGCTTGGCTGTTAGGTAATGAAATAATTGGATAACAAAGGAATCAATATTTCAGGGTTTCAAAAACTTGGTCTTTCAAAGCATAAGATACAATGGTTTGAATGTGTAAGTAATCTGGTTCAGTGTTTGATATTTAGTTTGTATGTATTTGTGGAGTAGTATCGTAAATTTGTGGTTCGTATCTGGATGTATAACAATCAATAGTTTAGAAAGAATAAGGTTTACAGTTCAAGATCAATAACTGGAATCTGGGTTTGGGTTCAGTGCATCAAAGCACTTGCAATATAAAATAGTACTATCAATCCACTATAATATATCTCGAGAAAGTTCAAAACACTTTCCTGGTACTAGCTTACTATACTGCACTCGCTTTCAATCACCATTGCCTTACTCCTCGACTACCTGTTTTCTATTTCTACGCCTCGCCTCTTCTGCTCACATATCATAAGCATCTATCAATATTCAACTCATACGATTCTATTCGAAACATACTTCTATCTACCCCTCGTTTCACCCAAATCCGATTAACGGATTGAAAATTACGCAATAAACAAGTAAACATCGAATATATAGACCGAAAGTTAATCAACAAGTCACATATAGCATATAACACGTCACATAATCAATGATATAACATTTATAAAGAAGTCTCGGGTCATAAACAAGCTTTCGGGTATTTAAAATGATATTTAAAACATTTTTCGGAATTAAAACGGGTCGTTTGATCAATTTCGGTGTAATAAACAGGGTTCGGCTGGCCAATTCTGGCTTCGAAACAATTTTATAATAATTATCGAGCCTTGAAAACAATTTAAAATAATATTTTAAAGCTCAAACCTATTTTTCAGAATTTTTAAATCATTTTTAAGTAATTAAATCTAATTAAATAATTAATTAAAATCAATTAATCAATTAATTAAATCAATTAATCAATTAATTTTCAAATTAATTGACCAATTAATCAATTAAAAATTAACAGAAATTAATTTACTAATTAATTCAGATTTATTTTTGAATTAAAATAATTTTTGGAATTAAAATAATAATTTTTTTGGAATTTTCAGAAATTAAAAATGAATTTTTATAATAAAAATAAATAGGAAATATGATTTTTGAATATTTTTAAAACAGGAATCCTATTTTTGAAAATTCTGGAAAGTTTAGGGACTGAACTTCACCATCTTCAAAAGTACAGGGACTAAACTGCAATTTTGCAGTCCAGTTGCCGGAAAACGTCGGGGGTGGCCGGAGAACTCGCCTCCGGCATCCTCCCACCACCATCACCTCCAGATTTAATCTACACAACACCAGGAACTTATTCATGCAATCAAAATTGAAGCAATTCAATGATTTTATTTGCTCCATTATTCAAACTAACTTAAAATAAATAAGCAGCATGATTGATTGTAACTAAATTTGTCAACAATTGATATCTAGTATATTGATTGTAACTTATGTGTTATAAGTTAATTATGAGATTTTTGTTTTAGTGAATTTTGCACTGCTTATATCTCAAGAATTCACTGAAATCAGAATCATGATTATAGCATGATTAGTTATATGTTAATTTTTGACTTGTATCAGCTAATGATATCTAGTTAAGAGTTCAAGTATGAACTAATTGTGGAGTATTAGTATTTATGACATTACTTAGAACTCCTCTAAGTAATCAATGCTTATCTTCAGTCACCTATACTAATATACAAAGTGTAAAAATATCTCTTGAAGTACAACTATGGTCAATGAAGATTTTGCTTTATTAGAAGCAACCATATGTTGTTCACCTAGAATAATTTTTATACTTATTTGCAAATTCCTAAACACTTTGATAATAGATGCAATACTCAATGGATCAAAGTATATGGAACTTAGAATATTTTTCTAAGATTGCAAACAAGTCAATGTTGGTTAATGTTGCTTTATTTATCGAACCAATGTTGTTTGAGATATTACAGTTGTTAGGAGTTAATAATTGTACGATATATGAAATTGAATGCTGATGTCTTTTTGATAGATAATTGATATTTAATTCATTGATATCTTATTTTAATATTTAAAATAGGAAGCAATATAATTATTGGTATTAAAAGTACTTGACAAGTATCAGACAATGATATATTGTTAATATTTTATTGCAGATAATTGTGAGATTTTAGGTTCTAGTGGATTTATATAAGTTGTTATATCTGAAAGATTCACTACAATTTGAAATCAGCAGCATAGTCATTCTTATTAAGATTATTTATCAATACACAGTGTTGTTGATTATAATTTTATAAAGATAGATTATGGAGCTTTTGACATGAATGATAATTGCTTAGACTTTACTCTATATGATCAATGCTTTTACAAAAACTCATTCATATTGAAAGACAAAATCTTTCTTTCTCTTCTTAATACTACTAGGTCATCAGTTCGTATCTTATCAAATCATTTATCTTTTTTGGCATTAAAAACAGACTTGTGCACTCGAACAATTTTAGGAGAAAATCAAACTTCTTTCTACATTGGTGATTTCTTATTTCATTAAAATCTTTTGAAATCACTATTGTACATCATTTCTCTCAAAAGATTAAATGTATAATTTTCATTCATTATAGATCTTAAGTGCATTTTATCTCTACATTGCCATATGCTCTGTGACACAGGTTCAGCCTCCAATGGCCTTATTTCATTTGATAGTCATGAGGTTGAAAACCCACAACTTCTATCCCAGACTGTAAAGACAAACACAGAAACAGAACCAACCAACGCTCTCTTACCACTAAAATGAAGTACGAATGAGCGTGAGGAAGAAAGTGCCTTAGTGCACCACATAAGGAAGGTTCTGAAGTTAATCCAGCAGCTCTGTCTCCTACAAAGTTGAAATATATCAAAACTGAGACAACTGCTAGCTCCCATACATCTTCTCAAAAAGATGTAATGGATGAAAAGGCACAAAAATAGTTACTAGATTCATCCTCTCAACAGGGTGCGTCTATTGAAATTTGCATGTCGGCCAGGGTAATGTAGTGTCACCACCTCAAACATAAACAATTCTTGATGCACAAGGATAGGTTACACACACAAAGGATGAGTTGACGGAAACAAGAGTTTCGACCATCTTAAGGTTAGATTCGATTGTTCAAGGTTCTTTAATGGACCAATTGCCTTTCCAGGTGTTAGGAGAGGATATTGATCCAATAGCCATATGTCAATGGTCAGTGTCTACCTCCCCGGGACTAATAAACCTGGATGCATCTGCGGATAGTGGATCTGACATAGGTGCAGATCGGCAACTTGTCGACAATGATTCAGATTTACCTGATGAGTCACAAGGAAATGTCTTCACAGACATTAGAAGGGAACTTTAATCTTGATGCTAAATTCTTTGGATCATTGTTTACCTTCCCAGAGTTCAAATCTGGAACCCTAAAAGGGAAACTAGCAACTTGAAGATTATGACTCAGATTCATCTGACGAGTCTAACAAGGATGGGGATTCGCGAACTCCCATTGCACCACATGTGACCTCCTTAAGGATGGCTAAGGTGATTTTCCTTGCAGGTACAGCTGGATTTTGGAGCTATGAGAAGAGTGATACACTTGTGAGAATGAGTGTAAACAGGAGTGGAGAAAAGAGTGAAACACTTGTGAGGTACACGAAACAGAATCACACACTCATAGTGAGGAAGAAAGACAGAAACACCATATCCCATTCCCCATCCCTAAACATGGTTCTTGATACTTCGGGTCTCGAATCTGTTTATGATTGGAACCTAACTCTTAGGGACCTAACATTTACAGATTAGATTAGAATACTTCGGGACCTTTGGGAGCTAACAATTGGTAACAATTGGTGATCTCACAGTTGGGAGGTATAAGGAGTTGGGAAGATTGGTGAACAAGATGATCAACAGTGAAGCCATTTTGCAGAATTTCAAGGGACATGGTTGATCATACTTTGACTTGTTATTTCTTTTCCAACCAAGTAACATATGAGAACTCCTTCAGACAACAGCATACATTCCTTCTCTAAGGGGGAGATAAAAGCTTATATAATAGTTTGGAGGATTCCTCAGCTAAGGGGGAGAAATAGCAGGGAGGAGGAAAAAGGTAAAGCACATGTACATTATACCACACCATTGTTGTTTGTAACTACGGATCCTATTGTACGGGAGAGGTGGTAAACACGAGGTGATTTCCTAGTGATCAGAAGAAGTGGTTTGGTTCATCACTATTCTTCATAAGGGGAGAAGCTGTTTTCCAAAAAGGGGAGTACCATCAGTTCTTATCTGCGAATCCCATTGTACGGGAGAGGTGGTATATGAAGGTGATCTCCTTTAAGCAGTTGATTCTCATAGGGGGAGAAGCAAGAGAGATATGCGCTTCTCAACAGGAAATGTGGTTGTACAAAAAAAGCTGCTAATGATTACTTCAAGACTGAGAAGTATTATCTGGCAGAGATTTGAAGAACCAAGGAAATGAAGATGAAACCACTTGAAGATCAGTTTAGTGCTAGAGGAACAAGCATCTTTCATTTCAGTTACTTAAGAAATATGGAGATGCAGTATTTGATCCAGAAAGCCAGTAGCATTATTTACAAGTCCTGGTACATTACTATTTCTAGTTGTTAGTTGAGTTATCCTCTCTATTTAATTTGTTTGTTAAGTTTAACAATCAAATAGGGGGAGATTGTTGGTGAGACTGCGTAGCTGTATGAACAGTTACGTGATAACTCAACACGATAACAACACTAGAATAGGACAGGTTAATATTACTACGTCTACACAAGAAATCAGGAAAAATGAAGAAAGGCAAATACAAAGAATCAAAAGATTAGAAGAAAGCCTGAAGTCTGTCTACAGGTCAGTGAAAGAAGTTCATGAATATGATCATGCCTCAGTGAAGAAAAAAGGTTAAAGGCTTTCAGGGTTTCAGAAATGTTGAAGATTCAGTATACAAGTGCTACCGGAAGATTTCAGTATATTGGCATTGATTGAAGATAGACAGTATTTGAAGCATAGGAATCTGAAGAATTGAAGATAGGGTATAGAAAGAGGTTAATGAAGATGTTGTCTAAAGTACCAGAAAGGATTCCAGTGAAAGTACAGTTGTTTGTTGACAGTCAGTGTCTGAAGCAATAAAGTTGAGGCAAGCTTAACAATGTAATCAAGGTTATAATACGAAGACCTGAATCGGGGTTAGTCGTCTGTGAAGCAGACCAGTTGCACTAGGCGTCAACAGCTCGTGAAAGGAATCTGAGTATTATTTATAGAAGGATTGTTAAGTTGAGGAACGTACTTAGATTGAACGTTTATATGTTAAAGTACGAGAAGAGGTGCGCGGGGTATACAGCTAAACAGCTCAGGGGACTGGCGAAGCTCAAAGTTTAATTGTTAAATTAAATAAATTATTTAATGAACTTTAATATAATTTTTTTAATAAACTTAAAATGATTTATCTTATAAACTTTAAATAATTTTATTTTATAAATCTAAATTAGTTTATTTATATAAGTTATATTTTAGTTTATTTTATAAATTAATTTAATTACAATTTAAACTTAAAAAGAAAAAGAGAAAAAGAAAATAGAAAAAGAAAAAAAGAAGAAAAGAAAATCAAAGAAAAAGAAAAGAAAAAGAAAATAAGAAAAGAAAAAAGGAAAATAAAATAAAAAGAAAAAGAAAATAAAAGAATAAACAAAAGAACCAAATCGTGTACAAATGTTTGTTTTTGTTAATATAAGTTAACTAAGTACATTCATGTGTCCTAAAGTGTTGGTTGTCGCCAGAGGTAATAATCCCTCTCCCCCTGTGGTCGCCACACGGGAGTTAGAAAATTAATCAGCCTCCCTCCTGTTCCCCCTGTCGCCACAGAGCACAGCTAATTGGTATCGCCACAGAAAATAATATTCCTTGTCGCCACAGAGTAATGAATTGGTCGCCACAGAGCTCCTCAATTCTCAGCCGCAAAATTATTGGATAAAGTCTACACTTTGCAGCAGAAGATAATGAGCCATTCATTTATTTTCTATTCATCTTCTCTCCCAAAAAGAAAAGTGAAAATGGCAGCGGAGATTTACAGAGGAGTTCAAGCTACTTGAATATCCGTTTAACTTCTCACCGGAGTAATATTATAATGCCCGATTTAACTCTTGTATATTCTTAGGGGCATTATAATCGTTACTCGGTAATTAAATCCTAGTACAAACAAAAGCTAGATTATTGTATAGGATTTGATTTGTAAATCTTTGTAGTAGCTAGGAACTTTATTGTTCTCAGATTGTAGCCGGTTAATTTATTTACCGGAGTGTAGCAACACCCTCGAGGATTTATATACGAATATATATTTCCCCGAATATCTTGTGTTCCTCGTTTTTATCGTTTCAAACACTATTCCTCTCAAGAACACGAAATCACTAACCGAGCACTAAATATTTTATCCGCTAAAGATTCGAAAGAATTTTTAATTTAGTGATTATCGTATTCACCCCCCCTTCTACGATAATTCGGGACCTAACAACATGGTTCTCATTCGATATATATATATATATATATATATTTATATATATCTGGTGGATACATTCAAATCCACCAGAAAGTTTTAAAGCTTGTGTTTTATTACTTAGTGTTTTGATTTCAATTATCTTTCTATTCCGCACTTTAGCAAAATCAAACACTGTTATATATATTAAGTTAGAACTGTTTTTAAAATATGAAAAAGTAGCCAAAATTACATTCAACCCCCCCCCTTCTGTAATTCTTATTGTATTGTTAGGGAATAACAACCAAAACACCTTAGTAGATTTATTAAGTATATTTGTAGCTTTCAACGGATTATCTTACTTTGTCATATGTTGAAAGAGTATCTTATGTTTAAATAAATTTTTGTAGCACATTCATTTATACTATAATGTCTTAGAAAATTGGAGGTTGTAGAATATTCTAAGTCAATTTGGCTACTAGAATGATATGCAAAATAGGTTTGCTAATTGTAAATATTAGATTCCTTGTAATTTTGCATAAATGAAATTGAGTCAACTGCTATGGAAATACTTTCAACGGATGTTTCTACAAGGCTTCGACGGATGACCCCAAGTCACTCTCAATGAATGATCCAATATAGACTCGACGGATAATCTATAAAGTCTCGATGAATAACAAATTCTAATAGGAGTTGATAGTGACTTGACAGTCACATGGGTTGATTGTATACAAAAGCAATGTGACAGCCTATTTGCGGGATTTTAAGAACAAAGAAGAATTTCCATTTCCATGCTTACTTGAAGAAATACGAAGATGCTGGATAGAGAAATGAAGAAATATGTTATTAGAATTAGACATTTTGTTTTACATATTTTTCTTTTCATATGTAACTTGGTGATATATAAACCAAGAGTGCAAGTAGATAATAATCGATTGAAAGAACTGAGAAATAGAAAAGGCAAAATCTGTTAAAAATTTCTTTGTTCTTACTTTGTAATTTTACTTGTAAGCAGCTGTGTGCATTCTTTCATTACAAAGTTCTCAATCAATATATATCTCTTGTGAACAGATCAATCCACCAGAAAGTTTTTAAATCTTTGTATTTAATAATTACTTTGTGTTTTGAATACATTTATATTTCATTCTGCATACTTGTAGATTCAAACAGTAATATACTTTGGTAAAGACTTTTCTTAATTTTTAAAAGAAACCAAGGATTACATTCAACCCCCCTACTGTAATTCTATTGTTAGATTATTTGGGACTAACAATTGGTATAAGATCAAGCTCTTGACACACTAAGAGTTTAAAGATCAAAACAACTAATAACATGAGTAGGAAGGATGTTGGAGTGAAGATCCCTTTTCAGGATATAGACAACTATCACCATTGAAAGGTGAAAATGTACCTGCATCTTCTCTCTCAAGATGAAAGATATGTTGATTGCATTGAGAAAGGTCCTCATGTTCCTCAAAGAGCTGCTACAGATGTTGAAGGAGCTGTAGGAAATGAGTAAAGCATTCCAAAGCCACAATTATAATGGACAGATGAAGACATTGATCAAGTGCATAAACATAAAAAGGCTATGAACATTCTGCTCAATGGTCTTAATAGTGATATGTTTGACAATGTTATCAACTGTAAATCTGCTAGGGATATTTGGCATACAATTCAAATCATATGTGATGTAACTGGACAAGTGAGGGAAAACAAGATGCAACTTCTAATACAATAGTACGAGCACTTTCATTATGAAGAAAGTGAGTCCTTAAGTGACATTTTTAGTAGGTTTCAAAAACTGCAAAATGCACTGAAGCTGCATGGAATAATCTACTGATAAGTGGATTTTATATCCACTTGGAAAACTTCATTACAAGATTAAATTGGTGTTTTGGACTCAAGTTATTGGTATTTTGATGTGTTTTTATGTTATTGCATTTCAGGTATCAGTTAAATGAAGAAAGGAGCTTTTAAAGGAAATATGATGAAAAGTGATTAGATTTGGAAGCCAAGGCCATTATCAAGTTGTAGAGAATCTCGTTAGCTTGGCATGGGCAGTTGAATCGCCTAATTCTGTCGAGTACGACTCAAGTTATGGCCAAAACAAGATTCATCAGAATTTTTTCCAGACAGGCTCCAGGCGCCCGCCTGGGATGTGGGGCGGCCTCTTGGGAGCTGAGGCGCCCACCTGGAAAGCTGAGGCAGCCGCCTGAGTCGCGGCTGGTCGCTGATTTCGCTGAAAAAGCCTTTTTTGAGTGGAATTTGACGATTTTAAGGGTCCAGGTCCAATATGGGCGTATGTATACTTAAAAAAAGGGTTTTCATCATTCGGGAAGATTGGGATACCAAGGAGAAGACCTAGAAGCACAAAACAACTCTGAAAAAGAAGATCTTATTTTCAACTTGTGATTCTTTGAATTAGTTGTAACTTTGGATGCTCGTTTTCGTTCTTGTTAAACCTAGATCTCGTTTATTCGTACTTTAATTATTATTCAGTTTATTAAGACCTTATTTTATACCATGATTTCATATGAACCCACGATGACGATGAGTTCAATTATGGGCTAATCGTTATCATGGCATTCTAGCGGATTTACTTATGGATTTCAATAATTAATTGTTTCGATATCTTGGTGTGTGGTGATTGATTGATATCCTAGTATTGGTTGTTCTTATTCGTCTTATGTGCGTAGCTAACATATAAGATAGTTTGTTAATCTCTTTTAAAGCGACAGTGAATCTTGAGATTTAGAACTTGCCATGCTAGCATAGGTTCATGTATTTGTTATGCATGATTCGTAGGTAATTTTAACCATCTTACTTGCCCTATGTAATCAAGATAGATAACTTATGCTTAGACCGTTATGTTGTCAAATTCTATAGACATATAGGGTCTCAATATAATTGGTGCATATTCAACTTCTATCTCTTTTGTGGATGCTTGGTAGTAGGGTATTCGTACAACGAAAGTTGGCGTTTACTAGTTTCGTGTTATCTGATTAGTGTCATCACCATTACAAGCTAAAGTTTAGAACAATAAGGCTATTGAATAAAGTAGTAATGAAGTTAGAATCTCAGGTTTGTCATATATATTAATTCAACCTCAATTCTTTTAGTTAATGTTATTTAGTATAATCTCTTAGTTTAATCAAAACCCAATTTGTTATTTGTCTTAGCATTAGGCGATAACCATACATTGTTGCATAGGTGCATAAATTGAACTTAACCTAAACCAGTCTCTGTGGGAACGAATCTGATTTATATCTTATACTACTTGCGAACGCGTATACTTGCGTGAATATTAGTGCGTGTTTTCGCCCTAACAAGTTTTTGGCGCCGCTGTCGGGGACTAGGTGTTAATTTTTAGTTTATGTGCTTGTCATCAGTGGTCGTTAAAGTTCACTGACTCGGATTCTTTTACTTTCACGGTTTATTTGTTTGTGTTTCAGGTACTCATTACAATGGGAGATCCAGCAGCACGAACCAAAGCCTTGATGGATTTTTCTCAACCCATGATCAATGACATTCAATCTAGCATTGTCAGGCCAGCTATCATAGCTAATACCTTTGAGATCAAGCCTGGCATAATTCAATGGGTGCAGAATTCAATCTAGTTTGGGGGTTCTTCAACGGAAGATCCCAATATGCACATTAGGGATTTTATTGAGATATGCGACACCTTCATGTTCAACGGTGTTTCTGAAGATGCTGTGAAGCTGAGACTGTTCCCATTCTCTCTGAGGGACAAGGCTAAGAGCTGGTTACACTCTCTACCAGCTGGTTCGATTACTACTTGGTAAGATCTTGCTCAGAAGTTTCTTACTAAATTATTCCCTATGGCGAAGACAGCTGCACTCAGGAATGATATTACTCAATTTGCGCAGCAAACGGGAGAATCGCTATGTGAAGCTTGGGAGTGCTACAAGGAGATGCTTAGGAAGTGTTCTCATCATGGAATTCCTGATTGGATGATCATCACTTATTTTTACAATGGGTTGGGAGCACAGTCCAGACCCATGCTCGATGCAGCATCAGGCGGAGCATTATGGGCAAAGAGCTATGAGGAAGCTTATGATCTAATTGAACTGATGGCTGCTAATGAATATCAGTATCCAACCCAGAGATGTCCACAGGGCAAGGTAGCAGGAGTTTTATAAGTGGATACAATTACGGCTATCACTATAATATCCGGGATATATCGTGTAATTATTTTTAATATTAAATAATTATTATATGTGTTCAGTATCTATTCTATGAGTTAATTATTAAGTGTTATCTGTACTTAGATATTCAAAAATAATATTAATTGAGTATTTTAATTTTTATATGTCCAAAATAAAATATAAATAATGGTCATATCTTCCTAATTATTTTTATGATGGTTTATGAATTTATAAGAATCATATGAAATTTATAAAATCTTTTTCCAGGTATTTAAAATATATTTTATAAAAACAGGAACCAACCGACGTCACCCGTTGTTACGTTTTTGGAACCCAAAACTCTTCCGAGAACTCCTTCCTAACCTAATTGTAATATTCCGAACATTTTCCATGTTTCGACTTTTTTGATCTGGCGTACAGTTTGTCCTGCGCGGGTCCCGGCGCAACGCTTTCGATACAATATTTGTTTCGGTAAATCAATAAAACCCGTATTTTCGATAAACGGGAGCTTTTTATTAAACTATCGCAATTATCACTTCGTAGTACGTGTAACTAGGCGCTGAGACCAAGACCGCAGTACAAATTGTACTGATTTGGATAATTATCCCTAAAATCGATACCGTTTGGATCAGTTTTTATAAATAAACGTACCATTTTATATCCGGAATGATCCAACGGGATACTAATTTTCCGTAAATATAAATAGCCTTTTACCGTATTCTATTTTGTATCATAATCATTTGCAGACAGATAATTATATAATTTTACAGAGAAAAATCATATATTCATAAACTGTTCCAAGAATCAAACCAACTTTTGAAGGTGTTATTGATCTTTGTTTGAAAAGCTAGAGTACCAGAATTGAAGGTCTTGAAGAGCTCTATCAGATTCCATAACCTGTTTTACTGCAGAATCAAAGGTTTAATTTCTAAAAATTTATTTATTTTCGAATTATTTTTATGAAAAATATGAATTTTTGTTCGGATGATTGTTTGTATGATTTGATGATTGCATGTTATAGAGCTTGTTTTCCTGATGATTTTGGTATATTATACATCTGATTTGGAGTTCAATAACATGTTCAAATTTGAGTTTGATTTTCGAATTTTAAAATTAGGGTTTATAACCCGTATGAATGTTCTTAATTGAAATTTGGGGGTTTCTTATTCTGGAATAGATTGATGTTGTGGTTTAGTGGATTGTATTCTCTGTGAAATTTGCAATCTAGTCGTATAAGTTTCATGAATCACCGAGGTCTGTAGAGAAGGGAGTTGTCTTTCGAAATTTTCCGAAGTTCGCCGGAAACTGGCAAACTTCACGGCCAAATTCCGGCCAACTCAGGGATGATTAGAATGATTTGTTGATATGGTTGAGTTCCTGGTAAAATATAGATGTGATCTGGAGGTGTTGGAGGGGTGAGGTCGCCGGGAACGTGTTCTCCGGCCACCCCTGTATTTTCCGGCGACGGGGTTGGAAAATTACGGTTTAGTACCTATAGTTTTGAAAACGATGCAGTTTGGTCCCTGAAGTTTCCAGACTTTGCAAAAATTGGATTCCTGTTTTAAAAATGTTTAAAAATCATATTTCCTATTTATTTTTATTGTAAAAATTCATTTTTAATTTCTAAAAATTCTGAAAATTAGTATTTTAATTCCGAAAATTACTTTTAATTCAAAAATAAATATGAATTAATTAGTTAATTAATTTTAGTTAATTTTTAATTGATTAATTGGTCAATTAATTCGAAAATTAATTGATTAATTGATTTAATTAATTACTAATTGATTTTAATTAATTATTTAATTAGATTTAATTATTTAAAAATGATTTAAAAATTCCGAAAAATAGTTTCGAGCTTTAAAATATTATTCTAAATTATTTTCAAAGCTCGATAATTATTCTAAAATTATTTCGGAGCCAGAATTGGCCAACCGAACCCTGTTTATTAACCCGAAATTGATCCAACGACCCGTTTTAATTACGAAAAATGTTTTAAAAATCATTTTAAATACCAGAAAGCCTATTTATGACTCGAAATGTCTTTATGAATGATATGTCATTGATTATGTGACGTATTATGTGTTATATGTGATATGTTGGTTGACTGTCGGTTTATATATTCGGTGTTTACTTGATTATTGCATAACTTTCAATCCGTTAATCGGATTTGGGTAAAACGAAGGGTAGATAGAAGTATGTGTTGAATAGAATTCTATGAGTCGATTATTGATAGATGCTTATGATATGTGAGCATAAGAAGCAAGACGTAGGAAAGGGAAACAAATAGTTGAGGAGTAAAACAGTTGTGATTGGAAGCGAGTGTAGTGTAGTAAGCTAATATCAGGCAAGTGTTCTGAACTTTCTCGAGATATTGTAGTACTTGATAGTCTTGTTGATATGACAAGTGCTTTGAAGCACTGAAACACAAACCCTGATTTCAGTTATTGTTCTTGAGCCATGAACCTTATTCTTTCTAGACCATTGATTTTGGTATACCCAAACACGAACCTCAAGTATACGATACTACTCTACAAATACATGCAAACAAAATCCCAAACACTGAACTGATTTACTTGTATACTCAATCATTGCATCCTATGCTTTGAAAGCCCAAATCTTTGAAACCCTGAAATGTTGATTCTTTTGTTATCCAATTCTTTCATTACCCAGCATCCAAGCTTTTAAATTAACTTACTGATCCTTACAAGGATTGAAACGCTTTCATTGTTAAACACTTATTGTTGTTATTGATTCTGGTTATTATTTACTATTGCATATTCTGTTATTATGTTAAAATTGGATTGTTTTTTTATAAAATTGTGGACCAGATTCGTGGTCAGACCATATAATGGTCAAGTTAGGCCAATGTGTGCCTTGGATCAAGTAGTTAGAGCAATGCTGTGTGCCTTGCTCGGGGTTAGTGCGTGACTGATCGGCAGCCTAACCTTGATTTTTTAAAATAAAAGTATAATATCCAATTCTAAATCATAATCCATTGTTCACTTGATATCATAATCATATTCACCTGATGATCATTATTCTCAATTTTGTCATTGTCACTTGCTGAGCTAGTTAGCTCATTTGTGCGATGTTGTTTATATTCTTTCCAGTTAAAAAGGAACCAGTTGGTAACGAGGATCCCCAGTCCAGCGCGAGAGCTAGGGGTTCAGGTTGAGGAAGCTGAGCTAGTAGGCTTCTTTTGGAATAATTTAAGTCTGTAAAAGGTTGTAATAAAGTTTAATACTCAGTTTGAGTTTGAATGATTGGGATTTGAACGGTTTGTAATATATTAGTGTGTTTGGCTTATGTGCATACTTTAACCTATTGCGGTCCGTGGTGGTTGGTAAGTAGGGTCACTGCATATATTATTATTATCATCTTTATTATTGTTATAAGCAGGTTATAAATAATGTGTGTGTGGACCCCAAACTTCTGACCCGAGTTTGGAGGGCGCCACAGGTTTGGTATCAGAGCTACAGGTTATAAGTCACTGACACAAGCCTAAGTTGACGGGAATGGGTAGAGGGTTAGGATTAGAAGTAAGGAATAGAAAGATAGAACGTTGAGAGGTTGAGTGGTTCAGTATATCAGGTATTAGTGTAATTCACGTTATGGTTCGAGATTCATATATTGCGATATGATTTCAGATAGCGGAGATGGCCAACTCTTTTATTCTCGTATCAGCTGATCACTCAGAGCCTTCAGTTTAAGTGTCGTCTTCGCATCCTCGTCCTGTTATTCCACCAGTGTTGGCTATATTACCTCCACCTGTGTTGCAGCCCGTACCATTGCAGGCTATTCCACCTCCAGGTGTGAGGCCACCTATCAGAGGACCCCCACCAGCTGATTCAGATTCCACTGGGCATTCAGTTGCGAGTGCCCCATTCCAGTCTATATTGCCCCCAGTTCCTTATTACCGGTATGAGGCTCTTCTATTGGAGCGTGATTCCTTGTTGGCTAAGATCAGAGAGCTACAGCATATCATCAGGACTACAGATGTTGATCGTGGTGTGAGGGAGCTTCGAGAGGAGATTCATGTGACATGGAGGATTCTTGAGGCTAGGCTACATGGAGCTACACTACCTGGCAGAGGCCCTGATGCACTGATGGGCTGGGCTACTGAGGTGATGGAAGACTTTGAGAGGCTGGCAGGACCAGAGTTTCCTTGGAGCTGAATTAGAGATTCAGAGATGGAGATGTGGAGTAGTGTTGTTGTGATTGTATAGTATGTACAGTAGTGTGTAGTGTGTATTAGTAGACTTTTGAGTTGTATTTATAGACTAGTTATGCTGACTAGTGAGTAGGTTCTTGGACCCTTTTTGCTTTTACTTCCGAAGCGTCTTTACGCTTGTACTACCTAAAACTTTTGATCTATATATATATATATATCAGTACCTTTTTCCTTTCCAGCACTGTCATTTACTTTATTGCACCTGTTTTACTTTACCTTATTTATTGCACCAGTTATACCCTGTGATACCATGTACCCTGTTTCCCATAACTGTTTATATTTTGTAAAGAAGCATGCAATTTATTTAGTTACAATTATTTTCAAAAAGAAATATTTCTATTTTGCAAAACTATTCTTTTATGTAAAAGATTGATTCAAAAGCTAAATAAGTTGATTGGTTCTTTACAGAAAATGCCTCCCAGAAGAAATACCCGCACCAACACCCAAAATGAAGAAACCAACAACAATAACAACCAAGATGATATAAACCCGAATGTGAACCCAGGACCCATGGACCCAGCAATAGCCCAGATTCTTCAAATCTTGGCCCACCAAACAGTTCACCTGGCACAACAACAACAAAGACAGACCAACCCCCAGGTAACTTTTAAAACTTTTCAGGCAATAAACCCACCAGAATTCAAGGGTTCTTTAGAGCCAATTGAAGCAAATGTTTGGTTAAAGGAAATAGAAAAGGCATTTGCCTTAGTGAACGTAAAGGAAGAACAGAAGGTTGAGTTTGCAAGTTACTATTTGAAGAATGAGGCCACCTATTGGTGGGAAATGGTGAAGACATTGGAAGGCACATATGCTATTACTTGGGAAAGGTTTAAGGAATTGTTTTTAGAAAAGTATTTTCCTCAGTTTGTTCAGGATCAAATGGAGCTGAAGTTTTTAGAATTAAAACAAGGAAACATGTTGGTAACAGATTATGAGGGTAAGTTTGAGGAATTGTCAAGGTATGTATCGTCGTATGTGGATACTGACAGGAAGAAAGCTAAAAGATTCCAGCAGGGTTTGAAACCATGGATCAGAGGGAAAGTAGCCATTTTTGAATTGGATACCTATGCAGGAGTAGTACAGAAGGCTATGATCGCAGAGACAAAAAGTGAGATGTTCCAGAAGGAAAAGGAAAGCAAGAAAAGGAAAGTTGAGGGAAGTGAGGGTTAGTCACAAACAGGGAAGTTTCCAAAATTTTAAGAAGGGCAAGTTTCAGTCAGGGAGAAATTTTAATTTCAGGAAACAAAATGCAGGAGACGGAGGCCAGGGCAACCATCCAGCTAATATGAATCAGCCGAATCAGTTGAGATTAACTTTTCCAGATTATCAAGTATGTGGAAAGAAGCATGGAGGAGTTTGTAACAAGTTAAATGTGGTATGTTTTAAATGCAACCAGAAAGGGCACTACTCGAGGGAGTGCCGAAATCAGCCAGCAAGAGAGCCAGCAAATAAGGATCAGCCTATCCGGAATCCAGCAGTGAAGGTTCCAGCCATTGGATTTACATGCTTTAAATGTGGGAAGCCAGAACATATGGCCAGGGATTGCAAGACACCAGCCCCAGTCAGTAATGCATTGAGGATTATGGGATCTACCCCAACAGTGAATGAGACTCCAAGGGCTAGAGTTTTTGACATGTCGGTGAAGGATGTGATCCAGGATACGGATGTTGTGGCAGGTACGCTTAATGTGAATTCTTTATATGCCAAAGTGTTAATAGATTCGGGAGCAACTCGATCGTTTGTTTCACAAGATTTTATTAGTAAGTTAAATTGTCCAGTTGGGTATTTAAATGAAATAATGACTGTGGAATTAGAAAATCAAGAACGTGTAACTGTTAACCAAGTTTGTGGGAGATCTCTGGTAGTAAATTTTGTGTAGATTTGATACCATTTAAGTTAGGAGAATTTGACGTTATATTAGGGATGGATTGGTTATCTAAGCATGATGCTCAGATAGATTGTCGAAATAAGAAAGTAATGGTGAAAACGCCAGACGAAAGGATAGTAACGTTCAAGGGACAGAAGCAGGTAAAGAAGTTCTTAACGATGATTCAAGCCAAGAAGTTACTACGACAAGGATGTGAGCATTTCGTAGCATATGTGATCGACAGAAGTCAGGAGCCAGCAAAACTTGAAAATATTCCAGTTGTGAATGAATTTCCAGACGTATTTCCCGACGAGTTACCAGGACTTCCTCTAGATAGAGAAATTGAATTTGCGATCGACTTAGCACCTGGAACAGAACCAGTATCCAAGGCCCCGTATAGAATGGCGCCCGTTGAGATGAAAGAGCTAGCAAAGCAATTGCAGGAATTGTTAGAGAAAGGGGTGATCAGACCCAGTGTGTCCCCGTGGGGTGCACCGGTATTATTTGTCAAGAAGAAAGATGGAAGCATGAGACTGTGCATCGACTATAGGGAGCTTAACAAGCTGACAATCAAGAACAAGTATCCGTTACCCAGAATCGATGATCTGTTTGACCAGTTGAAGGGAGCTAAGTACTTCTCCAAAATTGATTTAAGATCGGGATATCATCAACTAAAGATTAAGCCAGAAGATATACCAAAGACAGCTTTCAGAACAAGGTATGGACATTACGAGTTTTTACTAATGTCTTTTGGATTGACCAATGCCCTGGCAGTGTTTATGGACCTGATGAATAGGATTTTTAAGGAGTATTTAGATAAGTTTGTTATTATGTTTATAGACGATATTTTAATCTATTCAAAGATGGAAGAGGATCATGCAGAACATGTGAGAACGGCATTGGAGATTTTAAGGAAAAATAAGTTATATGCTAAATTTTCGAAGTGTGAGTTTTGGCTACAGGAAGTTCAATTCTTAGGACACATAGCCAGTAACGAAGGGATCAAAGTGGACCCGGCAAAGATCGAAGCAATTACGAATTGGGAGAAACCGAGAACACCCACTGAGGTAAGAAGTTTCTTGGGATTGGCAGGGTATTATCGACGATTTGTTCAGAATTTCTCAAGGATTACAACACCATTGACAAAGCTTACATGAAAGAATGAAAAGTTTATATGGAACGACAAGTGCAAAGAAAGTTTTCAGGAGTTGAAGCGGAGATTAATCACGACACCTATTTTGTCACTTCCAGATGATCAAGGGAATTTCGTAATTTATAGCGATGCTTCTCACAAAGGACTAGGATGTGTTTTAATGCAGCATGAAAAGGTGATTGCGTATGCATCAAGGCAATTGAAACCACACAAACAAAAGAATCCTACTCATGACTTGGAGCTAGCAGCTATAGTTTTCGCTTTGAAGATTTGGAGACATTATTTGTATGGAGAAAAGTGTGAGATTTTCATGGATCACAAAAGCTTAAAGTACATATTCACACAAAAGGAACTTAATATGAGGCAAAGGAGATCGTTAGAGTTGATAAAAGACTATGATTGCTCGATTAATTATCATCCCGCAAAGGCGAACGTGGTGGAAGACGCGTTAAGTCGGAAGGAAAGGTTAAATGAGTTATCAGTACCTGAAGATATATATAAGGAATTTCAGAAATTGGAATTGGAAATTAGAGTTTGCAAACCTGAGGAAGCAAAAGTGTACAGTATGACTTTCCAGCCGGAGTTGTTGGAGAAAGTAAAGAAATATCAGGAAGATGTAATGGATCAAGATATAAATCGTTTGGTAAGTGAAGAATTATGCAAGCAGAAGGATGATCAAGGCATTTTGAGATTTTCATCTAGAATCTGGATTCCACTGGTGACGGAGTTAAAGAATGAAATTTTACAAGAGGCACATAGTTCAAGATATTCTATCCATCCAGGAAGTACCAAAATGTACAGAGATTTAAAGAAGAATTATTGGTGGCCAGACATGAAGAGGGAAATTGCGGAATGGGTTAGCAAATGTTATACCTGTCAGAGGGTTAAAGCAGAACATCAGAGGCCAAGCGGATTGCTACAGCCATTAGAGATTCCAGAATGGAAGTGGGAACATATTGCCATGGATTTTATAGTTGGATTGCCAAGGACAAGGGCTAATCATGATGCCATTTGGGTTATAGTGGATAGACTTACCAAGTCAGCTCATTTTCTGCCTATAAATGAAAGATTTTCGCTCGAAAAGTTGGTCCATATGTACCTAAAGGAAATTGTAGTTCGTCATGGAGTTCCAGTGTCTATCATATCTGATCGAGATCCAAGGTTTAATTCAAGATTTTGGAAGAGTTTTCAAGAATGTTTGGGAACAAGATTGAATATGAGTACGGCCTATCACCCCTAGACAGATGGCCAAAGTGAAAGAACGATCCAGACAATCGAGGACATGTTACGTGTTTGTGCTATTGATTTCAAAGGAAGTTGGGACGAACATTTACCTCTGGTAGAGTTTGCTTACAACAACAATTATCATGCCAGTATTGGGATGCCACCCTATGAAGCCCTTTATGGACATAAATGTTGAAAGGCATATGTCATAGCCTACTCGTTTATTCGAGTATTTAACTCAACTCAAATAAGATTGTAATAAGTAAATAGTGGATCAAGCATCAGAGAGATCTCACAAAGTAACATCTGTCAAAGAATAAAGAAACATTGTTCATCTGCAGACTTGAAGATTCACTGGAAGAAGTTCAAGAATTTGATCATGCCTCAGTGATATAAATCAAGATCGTGGATTTAATCAAGTGACAGAGATCTCGTCAAGGTATCATTTATTACAAGGATTCAATCAGAACAACAAAGTCAAGACATGAAGAAACGTCACGAAAGTTAGTCACTCATGAACCAGACATTACATCGAGTGTCAGCATTGAAGTGGCGGAATTGATTCATAAGTCTCAATGACTTTCAGAAGATTGTCAGAAGAATGGATGCTGCTCAGGGTTAGTATTAATTCTCTATTAATTAATTAAGTCATATAATTTAATTAAGAAAATAAATTATATCTGCAAGGATTAATTTATTGTTTAATTGAATTAAATTGATTAATTAATTTAGAATTAATATTAAGGATTTTCAGAATGTTAATTGATTAAAATCTGTGATAATTCTAAGTAAGACAACTGATTGTACTAGTATGACAATCGGTATGACAATTGATAGTCATACCGAATGTCATGCTAATTCAGTTGATTGTATTGATAGAATTATTATTTAGATTAAAATCAATTATTAATTCAGTAAAACAATTTCATTTGAACTAATATGACAATCGGTATGACAATCAATAGTCATACCGAAAGTCTTGCTAGTTCATTTTAATTGTCTTGCTAGCTCTAATAGATTGTCTCACCGAAAGTCTTTCAAGCTAAAAAGGATTGTCATTCCAGTTCTTTTCCTCTCGGTTGGATTGTTAAATAGAAGCAGAAGCAGCAATTCATGATTATTATTCAATCATTCATTCATACAGAACAAGAGAACTCAGCAGAGAACAAAAGAAAAATATTTCATCATCCATCTGCTTATTCAAGATCAAATATTCTAGTTTGTTAATGTTAAATCCAAACCACTAGAATTACTTATCTTGTTCTTGTATATCTATCTAGCGGATTAAAATCCCTAGAACTTAATCTCAAATCGCTTTTAGCATTTGATCTTTTAATTACAAAAATAGAAAAAGTTCATGTCGAATTTATTCTAAATTTGTAATAATTGATTTGAGATTAATCCCTTGTAATCGATACCGTAGTTGTAACACCTTTCAAGTTTAATAAAAGTTTTATTTAACTTGAATTTTGTTTCACAATTTTATTCCGCATTTTATTCGACGAAACGGTATTGTTTGCATTCAACCCCCCCTTCTACAAACAAATTGGTACCTAACAATTGGTATCAGAGCATTCTGATTAACGTACAAATCAAGATCCTAGACTTTTGTGTTTCTTTCACTTCTTGAATTTTTATTCACTCAAAAATTCATAATGACTACACAAAAAGTTGGAACCGTTAAAATTCCACTTTTCGATAAAGAAAATTATGTGATGTGGAAGAAGAAGATGCTACTGTTTTTACAGGTTGCTAATCCCAAATATTTGCAAGTGTTGAAGAAGGGTCCAAAAATTCCTATGGTTATTGAACCAGAGGTAATAGAGAATGATGTGGTGATCACCAAAGCGAGAACTTATGTGAAGGATCCTGAGGACTTCTCTCCTGCTGAAATAGAAGAAGCTTCCCTGGATGCTAGCCTTCAATTAATCTTAGTAGATTCCCTTAATCCCCTGATGAACAGACATGTGATGAATTGTAAAGATTCTAAACATATCTGGGAAACTATTGAGATTATTAATGAAGGCACAGAGGAAGTTAGGGAGAACAAACTAGAAATCCTAACCTCTGAGTATGAATACTTTAAATCCAATCCAGGAGAAGGAATCACTGAAGTGTTTGAGAGGTACAATGCATTGATCAACAACCTGAACATTAATGGTAAATACTATTCCATCAGGGAGGTCAATAAAAAGTTCCTTTTAACACTGCCAACTCATCTCGAACATAGAATCACTGCCATAAGAGAAGCAAGAGATCTGAGTGAGATTTCTTTGGAAAGGCTCTATGGTGTGTTAAAGACTTATGAGTTGGAGCAGATTCAGCAGAAGGAAGTTTACGGGAAAGGAAGAGTGGTCAGCACGTCTACTGCTCTGGTAGCTGATGAACAACAACAACAACCACTATATCAACAACAATCTCAACAGTCAGATAAAATGGTACAGTCCTCCAAGGTTGAAGATAATGTGATAGTAGCAGAATTTGATTCTCCTACTACAAATCAATCAGGAGATGATTTTTATTCCTTGGAAGAACTGGAGCAATTGGAGGATGAGTCAATGGCCCTGATTGTCAAGAGATTCTCAAATGTCAGATTCAAAAGGAATCCCAAGTTCAAGTACAAGTCCAACTACAACAGATTCCAGAATGGTGGATCTTCATCCTCTAACACCAGCAGTGGTGGGTATAAAACAGGGATGGTTGATCGGAGCACCATTCGATGCTTCACTGTAATGAGTTGGGACACTTTGCCACAGAATGCAGGAAGCCAAAACAAGCA